>NC_088305.1:31802183-31961794 GCF_032854445.1 Liolophura sinensis | reverse complement strand
AGTCATTGTCGTACCAGGGTTTACTTTTGGATCTGGGATTTGTCGAGGTCTTAGGTATAGTTCTGTCAGCGGCTTCTAAAACAAAGTTGTTAAATTTTAATGTAGGATCATCTGCTCCAGTGAGAGTGTCTGAGGTGATATCAGCCTCAGAAAACATCTCAAAGGCGATCCAATCCGCTTTATCGAATTTCCATCTAGCTACACGTTCTAAAGAATTAGAAGTGATATGTTCTAGGATTATAGGAAAATGCTCACTACCACTAAGATCGTCATGCACCTTCCAAGAAAAATCCGGGAGAAGTGATGGATCTGTGATAGTGAGATCGATAGCAGAAAAAGCGCCATTACCTGTAAATAGGTGTTATAACTATCATTGAAATAACACAGTTCTTCGTTCGATAAGAAGTGTTCTACTATCTTGCCCTTTTCATTTATGTTGTTACTGCCCCATAGGGGGTTATGGGAATTAAAATCTCCCATAAGTATAAAAGGTTTTGCCAACTAATGTTTTAAATTATGTAACTGCAAAGCTGACAAAGAAATGTTCGGAGGAATATACACTGAACATAATGTGATTGTTTCACATAGTGAAACACGAACATCCACAGCCTGAAGCCCTGTATCCAGTGCAACAGGGCTGTGAATAATATTGTTATTGACGAAGATAGAGGAGCCGCCTGCAGCTTGATTTTTTTTATTCGAGTACGGGACTGTATAATGAGTAATTTTTAAGAGTTATTTTGTCTTTGTCAGGTGTCTTCAAGTGAGTTTCCTGAAGACACAGGGCAATAGGATTTAATGATTGAACAAGCTGTGTTATTTCAATAAAATTTACCTTCAGGCCTCGACAATTCCACTGTATAATTTTGTCATATATCGCCATTATGGAGGGAGACGTATAGGAGATTTTGCTTTATGTTTGGAGCGAGGACGACCCTGTCGTGGAGATCGGCTGGAAGATCTCCCTGATGCGGGTGATATATCCATCACCTCCGCATCTGATGTTGAAGGACCATCGTCCTCCAACGAACCAAACTTATTGAAAGTTTGGATAGGATCCCTAGTGGCCTTAGAGGGACGCTCTGCAGGGCCACCAGGTTTATTAGTTATTTTATTATTATTTTGAGATTGACTTTTGGACTTATTTTTGTCATTTTTAGGGCAATTGGGCTCAGCTGGTTTACCAGGGTGTTCTTTACTATTTACTGTTTTTATTTGTTCTTTTGAAGGAGTTTGAGTTGAGGAAGAACTAAATGAAGGTTGAGACGGAAGTTGCACAGAAACATAACTAGGTTTGTCGTTTCCAAATGGGTCAAGTCCAAGAGGTTTGAGTAGCAACAGTTGCTACTCGCTTGACCACATTGGCAAACGAAGTCGGTAGAGAAGTATTAAAAAGTGAGGATAATTTCCGGGCGCCCTGATAGGAGATATTGTTTTTGATTTTCAAGTTGATAATTTGCTTTTCCTTAACGAAAAGCGGACAGTCCCTTTAGGAGGCCATGTGATCTCCATTGCAGTTGCAACACTTAACTGTGTTGCTGCAGTCAAAACCATCCTGCCCTTCACTGCCGCATCTGAAGCAAATGAGTTTGTTCTTACATTGTCCCTTGCCATGACCAAATCGTTGGCAATTAAAACAACGTGTAGGATTGGGGATATATAAATCCACATTAACCCAACGAAGATATGAGACGGAAGGGAGGTAGTGTTAAAGGTAAGCAGGTATGTATTAAGTTTAAAGAGGAACGAAGCGTTTCACTCTGGTGACACCCTGTGAATTTAGTTCTTGGCAGATTTCTTCCTCAGTCAGGTCAGCTATATCACCATCCCTGTCACGAATGATTCCCTGACAGCTGTTCAGGGAATGGTGAGGGGATGTGAAAACAGATATGTCAGATATTTTATTTAATTTAAGTAAATTTTTTGACTGTTGTTGCCGGAAACATTCAATGAAAATGTCTCGGATCTAGGTTTTTTAACGTTTTTTAAAGTTCCAGCTGTGCCCTGGAGAGCCCTTTGCAAAAGAAACGGGTGAATTTTTGAAGCCGGCTTTTGTTCACTCTTAGTTGAGAGAACAATGAAAGCCGGCCAGCTGCTGTGTTCGTTATCCAGTGAGTCAGACAACTTCCTCTTTTTATCAGTACTTAAAGACAAAGTCGGCTGAGAGGAAGATCTATTAGATATATTCGGAATATTTGAAGTAAGTTTTAAGGTAGACATGACATATAGATATAAATTTCACCCCATATGTTCCCCACCCACCACGGAGTGCCAACAAGGGCGATGCCTGAACCTGGGAATATCCAGCAGGAAAGACACCAAGGATTCCATATGAGGTATACTCGAACAGATTGATTTATACCAAAGGTTAAATTCAATCTACTCGACTGACCCATGAGCCACCGTCTCAAAACGTAGTCCCGCAAACGATATTTCAGAAAAAAGATTTGTTCGCTAAATGATGTGCTGTTATTGAAGCAATCGTGACCACGCAGAGGCAAGACATGACCAAGCCGATTGATCGGACCGGGCCCATTCGACCTCCCGTTTCTCCCCAAGTAACGGTCAAAGTGACGTGTTGGGCGTGAGGATCTCGCAAGATCAACACGCCCTCAGCCATTAGGATCCCGTCCCTCGTAGATTACGGGTCGCAACCCACGGCAAACAGGTCGCTCCCCAGTTGCCTCTTACACAACCGGGAAGATGTGAGCCTATCATATTCACCAGGCTCACGCAGGAGAGCTCTAGGTTAGTCGACTTTTACGACAAGCTTGCCTAGAGGGCTGAAGTCCTATTCTTATCACCCCGGAAACCCCACAGGGGTAAAGAATTAGAAGTGATGTGCTCTAGGATAATAGGAAAAGGGTCACTACCAAAAAGATCGTCATGCACCTTCCAAGAAAAATCAGGGAGAAGTGATGGATCTGTGACAGTGAGATCGACAGCAGAATAAGCGCCATTACCCGGATGTTAATAGGTATTTTAGAACCATCATTGAAAAAAACACAGTTCCTCCTTCGATAAAAAGTCTTCCAGTATTTTGCCCTTATTATTTATGTTATTACTGCCCCAAACGGGGTTATGGGAAATAAAATCTCCCATTATTATAAACGGTTTAGGTAATTGTTTTTGGACAAAGAAGTGTTTGGAGGTATATACACCAAACATAATGTGACTGTTTCAGAAAATGAAAACACGAACGGCCACAGTCTGAAGCTCTGTATGCAAAGGAACAGGGCTGCGAATAATATTGTTATTTATGAAGATCGAGGAGCCGCCTGCAGCTCGCTCTTCTTCAATACCATAGGTGCTATAAAGTGTATAATTTTTAGGAGCTATTTTATCTTTGTCAGATGTCTTCAGGTGAGTTTCCTGAAGACACAGGGCTATAGGATTTAATTACTGAACTAGCTGTGTTATTTCAATAAAATTTACCCTTAAGGCCGCGACAATTCCATTTTGTCGTATACAGACATTATGGAAGGGGACGTATCTCCCTGGAAGATCTCCCTGGTGCGGGTGGTAAATCCATCACATCTGCATCCTATGTTGGACCAACGTCCTCCAACTTACTCTATAACTGATAGTATTTAAGCCATTTTATCAAAAGTCATCTTCTACGTGCATGTTCAAGGTAAATTAATCTTCTGAAAGTTGCAAAAAAGTTATTTTGGAATAAAATATTTCCTTGCTTGGGATAATGGAACAAGGCCAGGAAAGTTTCTTAAGGCACATTTTAGCCTGTGAGCTTGCAAGAAAGAGGAATTGAAAAAATATTTTTTTTTACATAAACATTATAACGCTGCCAGCAGGGTCCGAGGACAAAAAGGGAAGGAATAGAATTTGCAAAAGTCTGATATGCAGGAAATGAAAAAACGCTGAGAGCAGCGTTCGAATCTGTGCGGGTATTGCCCATTGGATTTCAAGTCTAACGCCTTTTTTTTTTCTTTTGAAAAATATTTATTCAACCAACATCATACCTTGTATACCAACAAGGTATGCCCATGGGAAAACTATTTTCAACTTTCCACTTTCGTATAGGTAAACAAATGGATTTAATTCCATATATCTCTTCCGAAAAACATCTGCATTGTTTTGTAAGTACAAATGAGCACCTTTAATCTTTTATAGCAGCATAGTTTCGTACAATCGCAGTGGACAGATTGCTTTGTCGTAGCGTAGCTTCGCATTCCTACGATCCATATTACCAAAGGGAAGCAATTGTTCATACCTAAGATCATTTAGTAAATGGATCAACGAGTACTGGAAAAGGCCTTCTAACATCTGGCCAGCGGATTTATTTGGCTCCCTACAATAAGCACATTTCAAAAACAAATGTAAGAGATCTTCAACGACGACAAGGGCACATATCACAGATATCCGTATCACAAATTCCATATCTGACCAATTTATGTTTCGTAATGATAACATAGAATGTTGAAGTCTAGTTGTACACTTTGAGGGTTTTTGCCTGGCATTTAGCTTTGCATTAGAGGCATTGCTGTTCAACTGAAAACAATAACGTTGGTGTCGTCCACATGCTGATATAATAAAGACACCATACTGGATCTCGGAATGTCTACACCGTGTATATCATTAAAACATCGTATTAATGTCCCAAAAGATTCTACCGTTAGGACGTACAGTAAAGCTGAGATAGGACAGTCTTGTGTAATGGATTTTTCCCAACCACTCGGCCATCACAGCTATGTATGTCTGAGTGGTTTAATTTAACTCCTTAACTGCCGGAGAAATGAAGTGAGAAGTGACAGAATATGATTTCTGCACCTCCGACGGGACTCCAACCTGCAATTCCCGGCTGAGGAGGTCGGTTCCTTATCCATGAGGCCAAAACAAATGTAATTTACTTCACAGCCAACTACATTTTAGTCATTTTATCAAAAAATACCACCTATGTGCTTGTTCAGGGAAAGGATATCTGGTGAAAGTTGCAATAAAAGTTATTTTGGGAGAATGAAACAAGGCCAAGGAAATTTCCTAAACTACATCTAAGTCTGCGAGCTGGCAAAAAAAAAGAGAATGTAAAAAAATATGTTTTATCAAACATCCTACCGCTGCCAGCAGGGTTTGAAGCAGCGCGAGCATTATTTATTGGATTTCGGGTCCAACGCCCTAACCACTCGGCAATCAGAGCTGTGGTAGAAATATCGCCTAACTATTAATTACTCTCAAGCATAAACCAGAAATTAGTTAATTTCTCTTGACCTAATTTCAAAAGCGCTTAGCAAGGCCCCCTCTCATACTCAGTATGTTTTGTGTAACAAATAACGCAAGAAACATGGTCCATGTCACGATAGCAGTTTATATCCACATTTCCTCTCACCCACAAACAGTGCAAAGTCTTTCCGGTATTAAACAGAGCATATCAGTTGAGCCAGTTGTTACGGTATTGAAAACAGCAACAGAAAACAGACTCAGTGGCTCAATATTACAATGTAAACAATGCTTTATATATAAAATGAGACGTACAGTTTTTCAGACAGCTCAACAACAACAAGTCACGTTTCCGCAGAAATTCACATAAACCAGACATCAGTACTACTGTGGTACACAAACGGTGCCGGCATAAAAATCTGTCCTCCCAAACGAAACTGGCATCACCAGCTCATATAAATATAATGGACTCGATACGAGAGCGTCGCACACTCTCCTGGCTCCCAGTGGATGCAGCAAAAATACCTCCCCTCTGCACAGAAAACACGGCTTATATACGCTCCAGGTGGATTCAACTATTTTTAAACACAGAATTAACAGCCAATGAACAGCCAGTGAAATAAACAAAGCCTTGAACAAGGTGCTTTCCACCAGGTCCGCGCTGTACATATATAACAGGGCCTGTTATGCTTTCACAAAGGTCCGCAGACTAACAGTACATGAAAACGTTAAATAGTCATACATAACACAGTCCTCAATGCCTGGCGTGAGACAAATGGACGACGAACAACACGTCTGTCAGTAACAGGCCAATGTTCAAAGGTCTGAGGTAACAAAGCAGACGTGGCTTGTACAAACCTTTCCTTTCGAAACATATGCCTCCTGCATGAGGTAATATGAGATTGGGTGGAGGTGGGCGTGGAAGTGGGGGTGGGCGTGGGGACATATGACCGGTTGGTTTAGAGGTGGTAAATGACATTTGTGTGTAAAATAAAACTTTGATTTCCAAATTAATGACTCCATCAGTCAAAAATCTGTTCAGGCTAGGCAGATCACGAGCTTCACGTTGGTAATGGGGCATCCATGGATATTTCAGAACACTCCTAATAAACAAATATTGTTAAGTAAATTATTTTTAGACATTTATTAGTTTTCCTGACCAGTGGTATTTGTCCATTCCGTTCGGAAGCGTGACGTAAATATCAGAAAAAACTGGTGTTGACAGGCACTATTCAGTTATCTTACAGAGAGTCATAAATCATACGTGAGTTGTTTCCCAGAAATCGTCTGGAAAAATCTCGATTGCGTTTCTTGGATTAACAAAACCAAGATGATGACGGATATAATATTTGACAATATTTTATATTCAGAGCAGCCGGAATCTGGTTTCTAAGTAACCAAAAATACTGCTCCCAGTTTACACGCGGACAGAGGGATACACACAGAACAAAACTGGGCCGAAGTACCGCCAGGCACTACATTACTAAGAAGGTTGAGGCACTCACGTCTGCGGTTTATAGTACACCGAAGTACTGCCAGGCACTACATTACTAATAGGTAGAAGTTTGGGGCAGTCACGTCTGTGGTTTGTAGTGTACCGAAGTACCGCCAGGCACTACATTACAATAAAGTTCGGGCAGTCACGTCTGCGGTTTATAGTGCGCCGAAGTTCAGCCAGGCACTACATTACTAATAGGTAGAAGGTTGAAGCTGTCTCGTCTGCGGTTTGTAGTGCGCCGAAGTACAGCCAGGCACTACATTACTGATAGGTAGAAGGTTGGGGCACTCACGTTTGCGGTTTGTAGGTGGCGAAGCACCACCAGGCACTACATTACTAATAGGTAGAAGGTTGGGGCAGCTTTATAAACCTTGTGTGCATGTATGCTTAATGTTTACTTACCCATTTTCCAGTCATATCACGCGAAATTTGTCATTCTTTGTCTTCTATCATTTTGAGCGGAAGTCAGAGTCTGACTTTGCATATTTCCTCTAATCTTGACCAGAAAGCAGTGAATACGTAGCGACCCACTCTCATATCAGTTCGCCAGAGGGAATAACAATGTTTCAGCTGCGTGGACACACTGGCTGTGGGTTAAAATCCGGCCTTGTTCAGGGAATTTGTATGTGGGGCCTTTGTGAAGAAGTGCAGTCTAGGACCCTATGATCTTCACCAATGTGATTTCAGTAAAGCACACCAAATGGCTTATACACTTTCCTAGCTTCCTATCTCTGAAATTTTGTCTAAACACATTTTAGAGGCTGGTCAAAATGGGCTAAATATTAAATTTTATTTTTGGAATCTTTTGAATCAGTGTTTTTTTTTTCACTTCTCTCCCTTGTGGTTGTCAATGGATGAGTTCTGCTCTAGGCTTCAGGGGAGAAAACTCTAAGCACCATCCCTTGCAAAGGGGGGGGGGATATTTTCCCTTTCATTTCACCCATTTGGTCTCGCCGCAGAAACTATATTCTGTGACAGACATACTTTACCCTTTTAACAATTTATTAAAGTTTTCCCATCACAAAGAATTTCTTTCATTTCAGTAGAAATGAATACCAGTAACCATGGCAACAGGGACAGATAGACGGCTTCAACCTGGACGCGATCCCCGAATCGCTAGCCTGATCCTGACCTCCAGGCAGTAGCAGTAGTGTTGTGGGACTTCCACTGGTAATACCTGTATAATGGTGTCGGGGAGATCAAGCGAAATGAAGATGGATGGATGAGAAAGTGGCGGGCTTCATAATTGATCGTCATTCAAATCCGTATATTGGACAATTTATTTTCACGGCAATAGGAATTAGTGGCGCAAAAGCCTGATTACTGGCAACCCGCTGTCTGAATGGGGGTATTGTACCGCCCGCCAATGGCACATTGAATTTCCGACAAATCACGTTACTGATGATTACAATTATTGATGCCTTACTTCGCCTGGCTCCACAGAAACGTTGGTTTTCTACAGCTTTATCGTTATCAAGCGTTACATTTATTGTGCTATTCCTCTACTTATTTATTTATTTTTACTTATTTATTATTTGGTTGGTGTTTTGCGGGGTACTCAAGAATATTTCACTTGTACGACGGCGGCAAGCATCATGGTGGGAGGAAACAGGACAGAGCCTGGGGGGTGAACTACAGTTTTGAGCTTGGGGAAACCCACAGCCAACCACAGGTTGCTGACCTTCCAACGTATGGCTGGAGAGGAAGTAGCGTGAGCTGAACTTGAACCGACGGTGACCGCATTGGTGAAAGGCTCCTAGGCCATTGCGTCGCGCTGGTGTGCTAACCCCCTCGGCCTCACCTTACTGCGCTTAGGTCGGGGCAATATGGACGGGTTGAAATTTTCTCGCCCGTATCTCATCTCATCAGTGGAGGGTGGAGTTTCCTTATATGTAGATAGTGATGTATCAGGCATGAAATTACATGACAATAAACACCGTCTTTGCATCGACGATTAGATATCTTGCGCAACGGTATAGTAAAATTTCGACACAGCCATAAATGTATGATAATACCGCTGAAATGTAATATTAGTGAGAAATGCATACACCACTTAATATAAATTTATTTATTTATTTATTTGATTGGTTTTCTACGCCCAACTCCAGAATATTTCACTTGCACGACGGCGGCCGGAATTATAGACGAAGGAAACCGGACTGAGCCTGGAGGAGCTCACCACTCCATGTAAAAGACCGCTGCTGAGAGTAAAACTAGGGCAATGACGACAGTGTGAAAGATGGCATAGTGCCAATTCACCTTATTCAAGTTAAACTTCCTTTTGTGTCATCGCCGGTTCGCTCGTTTCGACTATTCAAAGGAAAGCAGATGCAAGACTTTTTCCAACAGAAACTTCCAACAGAAACATTCCGGTCGGGCACTAGAAGAGTGCTGTGTTTACATGTCTAAATTTGTGTATGTTTAACTCCTATATTTAACATAAAATTAACATTTCCTATCTGAAGATACTCACATGCCCCCTAGCAGATATTATAATAGACTACATTACAGAGAGTAAAACCAGAACAGCGACGACAGTGTGGTAGTTGGTAAATCGTCTCAAACAGTTCGTAAAATCCGGCATTTTGTCAGCTTACTCCAGCCAGGATAGATTAAGACGTATTCCCGTGAACACCTAGAGTAAAACCATATAACTCACGTAAACTGACTTGAGGCATGTACTTCACCTGTGGACGTGTGACCATTTGCGCTATCACACTATGGTGGCCGTTCTGGTTTTACCCTTTATGTCGTAGTCTTTTATATCAGTAGTCTAGAATGAGATTCATATTATTAATGAAGCAGTTGTGTACGAACTCTGATTTTGAACGCCTCTACGTTTGCGGAGCTTGTGTCTCAACACTCGTACCTTTACCGAATAGCCTGAGCAGTGAGGTTCAAGCTGAGAGCGTCCGGATCTTGGTGATAGTGTTCGCGGGATAGATTTCCCTGGGGTTCTGAACGCCAGCGTAGAGCCCGTGACTTGGTCTTCGTGAGCTAATCATGTTAGGACGTTAGACCTTAGGTAGTTAGCCCTGCCCAAACCCAGTGTGTAATGCATAAGTACAATTACCGTTTGTCAGTCAGAGTAGCTATCCTATCCAAATATAGAGGATAGGATAGAATATTCCTCGGAGAAAATACGACTGCGGACTAAACTCGTGTACCAGTAGCCTAGCTGTCATTTTGTGAAGCATACTTCATCGAACTGCCGCTGGATTTCATGTTTAACAGAGATGTTTTCAGATGATCATTGCTAGAACTAGAGTGTAAAAGTGATTTCTCAGTGTTAAAATCCCTTTATTAAACCAAATAAATATATTTATCACTATTCCTACTGCCCTTCATGAAAATATGACTTCTCTGGAATAGAGTTCTGTAGTGTTCCAAGATGGCCAAACCCTAAACTAGTGTAATAAGGGTGACTAGTGTGACTTGACAGAGCTGCATGGTCCCACGGGGATTTTACCTGTCTCCAGGACTGATCCACAATACAAGTCTAGCTAAATCTAACCATTTACCTGCCTCATTGTTATGTAGAACAGGAAATGTTGTGTGGTATTTAAATACATGTAGACTTAACACTAAGACGAAAGCAGACGTAATCTAGTGCCTGCTTAACAACTGTATGTACCAGTTGTTTGTACTCTCTTCAAACTTTGTACAATCCCGCCTTGCCGGCGTCCAGTGGACATGTCTGTTGCCCAAAATCAACATGTCATCTTTAGGTGGCACGCTTTGGAGGGCGCCTTTCACATACTCAAGAGTCTTTCACTTTATATACAACAGCGGCAAGCTGTATGGTGGGAGGAAATTGGTCCAAATTAAACTACGTGATGTTCTAATTACACAGTAGAGCCTCACTTGGCTTAACCATTAAATAACACATGGCCGCCGTCGTATAAATGAAATATTCTTGAGTGCGGCGTAGAACATCAATCAAACAAAATAAATAAATAAACAAATAACACATCAACAAAATGTATTTACTCTAATCCATGTTAGAAGCAAATAAGATTTTATATTCAGCTGCTTTTGCAGGTAATTAAGCTATTACCGTCAACGGCTGAGGTCACAAGAACATGTCCAGTTGTAAAATTGTTGTAAAATTACTCTAACCTATGTGAATGTGTGTAGGCATAAATTGCTGTCATGAAGCATCGCAACCAATAAATGATCAACGATTCCAAATTTCTCAGATTTATTTATTTATATATTTGACTGGTGTTTAATGCTGTACTCAAAAATATTTCACTTATACGACCGTGGCCTGCATTAGATAATTTAAGTTAGAAGTTACAAGTAATAACTTGTAACTTCAAATCACAATTAGTTTATCTATTCTAGTTTGAAGTTTGAAGTTCCAAGTTGAATTTCTGACTTTAAAATAAAGGTCTCTGTTATGGTGGGAGGAAACCGGGAAGAGACATGAGCTGGGCTTAAATTCTCAGCGTCCGCACTGGTGAGAGGGTCCTAGATCATTGATCGGCGCTAGCGTGCTAACCACCTCAGCCACTGAGACACCGGACCCTAAAATTATAAACGACTTATTTTCGCGTAGTATATGTGATGTAATATGTAATATATAATATATTGGTTATAATTTTATTAGGCATTTAATTGCTGCGGGGATGAAGAAGTAATCTATGGTCATGAATCACAACTTACTTGTCCATAGTAAAGAGGGTGTAGACTGCTAAAAGCGAAAACTTTTCCTATCGTATCAAACATTTCCTTCAATATCAGCATCCTGCAAATTGCCAAGATATTAGCCATTGTGATTGCTGAGGAAGACATCCGTTGGGTTATCAAACTCCCACGGATAAAGGAAAGAAAGTGGTTTTTAATCGTTTTGGCGAGGATTTATCGCTGGTATTCAAAGGGTGTTCCGTTCAAATTCCAATAAATTAATACGCGTCTGAAAGACGATTATACGGATCATTCAGCAAGACTGATTTAAGCATATCTATTTATTACTGACAGATATATGGACGTTTTCTCTTGGATATATCTGCCCCGAGGACCTCCAAGTGGCATCCATCACCGAATCTTGGCCTACAAAATAACCTGTCAGTCTAGATGTATTGTACACCAGTACCGTTTTTATAAGAGGCTGAATACCCCTGTCTGGGGTCACGTCATTACAGCTAAGAATCCCTCACCCCAGCCATAAAACAAACAGTCAGAGTCCAACAACAAAAGAATCTGATTAAATCATGCGGACAGTTGGTAAACTGGGACGTATTTCGTTACGAGGAACTAGCGTCTTTGTTTAGAAACCCCTTCATTGCTGTCTGTGATGTATCTGCCTCCATAGATGAGGGATTAGATACTTCCATCATTTACTGCATCTTACACAGGACGTAGGCCTTATTTCACTTACATAGTTCATGAACACTTGGAATAAAACGGTAAGTTACTGACTGGCGTAGACTGAGAAGATGTGTATTACGTGTGACCATTTGGAAAGTATCCCTCTGTCGTCATCGCTCTGGTTGCTCTCTATGCTGTAGTCAGTCACATTGTATTCTGCTGGTGAAATACCCTTCGCATTGTTTTTATATGATCGTATATTACATGTGATGACAACACAGCATTTTGAGTAATTCTAAACCAGTGACGTATAATAAATTAGAATTAACATCGCTGCATAGTGTTACCCAGTTCTGACAAAACCATAGCGATAAGGGATAAGTTGCTACTATTTATGCATTTAAAGGAATAGTTACAATGAAACCCTGACTGAGGTAAATTGACAAGTCGTATTGACCATATGCCAACTTTCACGATGTCGACTCTGCTCTGGTTTTGCCCTGTATGTTATAATATGTACAGAAACTCAACTGTCGGGGCATATGTTTTGTGTTTTCCCCATGTAAATATTCTCCATGATTTTTTTTGCTGCTGAAAGTTATTTGTGACTGTATTTCTAAAACAATATTTTACATAAATAGCATCAGTTATATCCTGGCTGGGTGTGTACATGCCAGAACATCTCCAAATGTTCCACACAGCTGACACAATGTTTCACTTCTGACAGTGTTGTTGGCGATTGAAAGCCATTCACCCACATCATCCCACACGCAGCTTTGCATATCCATGTTTAAAATATTTAATGTGCTTATAGAATTTTAATTTACCCGATTTAAAAAGCGACCTCTTGATTTTGAAGGTTTTCATTCTCATGTAGGAAGACAAAAACGTTTATAATTTCTTCCATGTCCTTGCCAGGATATGGTAGAAGTAATGCCATCAAAACGTTAAGCATCGATCGACGATTCATTCGTCATCTGAAATGGACCCGTTGTCTTCCAACAATATAGCGTGCATATCTGTCAAAATATATAAATGATAGACCGTGACGCCCTAACCCAATTACACAAGCAGAAGGAAAAAATCTTTTATATAAGACTGAGGTCTGATTTCTGACAGGTGTGGAGCGTTTAGTCCAACCAGCAATATTGCAGTCAAAATGTAGTTAAATCATAATGTAATTAAAGTATAGACCCTCAAAAGAATAAACAAATATATCAATAAATAAATTAAATAAATAAATCAAGACTGGGTGAACAGTTGAACGTATGCATATTGTTTTCTGCAAGGGCATCGTAAATGTGAGTCATCACAGTACAATGTATATAAATTATATGTTATCCAACAACTATTAAACGTACAGCAATGGTTAATTCTACAGATTGGACATACAATAGTGCAACAAGAAAGATTTCTGCTAAATATGTGGTATTATTTTTTATGTTTATTTTACGCCGTACTCAAGAATATTTCACATATACGACTGCGGAATTATCGTGTGAGGAAACTAAAGCCCCTGGAGAAATCCAACTCCACCCCCACGTTGCATGTAGTATGAGGATGGTGTTTAGTGCAATGTGTAATGGTATAACCGTGGAAAATAACTAGCAGAAAGGGTGGTGGAACACACGATATTTCACTGACCAACAAGGATCTTTTGCGTCGAAACATGTACTTAGAGACAACATGAGAAAGATCACAAACTTGATTTACCCCTTAATCACACGATTGCCCCTTCTCGATGGTGTACGATTACAACAATAACCAGACATAACTGGCACCGTCACACACTTTCCAAGGGATTACCGGTAATTTAAAAGGACAGTTTGCATTTCCGAGGTCCTGTAATGTCCGAGAGTGGGAAAGGGGGTGTAGTTAGGAGCCAGATCAGTGATAATCACCCTATAACCACATGCTTTAACCACACGATGACCAGAGGGAGCTGATTGAAGATACAATTAGCCTTTTGTTTTATAACCTTCGTAAATTGGAGTTTTGACCAGTGCTCTGGAGAGCAGTGGCCAGGTTACAGAAGAAATGATCTTCGAATGAAAATCATGGGGAGAGCCTAGGCCAGACAACTGCCTCAGGCAGAAATCATGGGGAGAGCCTAGGCCAGACAACTGCCTCAGGCAGCTGCTGGCCATTATTGTCAACCCTGAGTAATGCTGGGGAAGCAATAATGCGGAGCTCGGTCATTTACGTGAAGCTACCCGTTACAGTGCTCATGGCTGCCCGAAATAACTCAGTGTGGCACAATTTTGAAGTTTGTCTTATCTGTTGTTAGCCATTTTATGTTATTTATTTATTTAATAAGAATAGTACAAACATAATCTGGAATTGAACTCACAGCGGGTGACGACAGGCTCCAGAGTCTTCTACAACATATACTAAACACTGAGCCACGAATGCCCCATTCAATTTATCTGTTCCTTGCTGTCGACGTAAAACCAAGAAGTGGATACATTTCTTATCATGCTTTTGCCAGTGGAAGGTATACCATCTTGTCAAGGTCATCAGTTATTTCCACAATAGGATGTCTAGACACATATTTTCTTATCAAAGAATCTCGCGCCGAGTACTTCAGTGCAATTCTGTTAGCCGTCACTTGCTTATATATACATGTACATGTTCTGACGCCTTGTCCACCGATCCTTCCAGATTATAATAGCCAGTGGGTATGATTCTCAATACCACTTTGGATGACTTCTGTAATGTAAGTAGAACCGTGCAGTTCCTCCGCTGTCTTTTTGTCACCAATTGCACACATTAGGCAAACCTTACACTCGTTCACTGTAAACAAAATAGCAAATTTTATTTCTTTTATTGCTCAGTTAAGTGATTTAATAGATATTATTATACCAATCCGCAGGTATCTGAAAGTCGCAGGTTGCCGGCAGATCTTCCCTCGTGCGGCCAAAGAAGAAGCTGAAAGGCGAGGTCAGTATCACTTTCCGCTCTAGCCATGTAGTACATATCTCCTCTAAACCAACCATGATAAAGGTATTTATATCCCGAACAGACTTAAGTTTGTTGAAAAGGAAACGAGTGGTTGTTAGTGTTTCCATATGGAAATTTTTATTTGTTTGTTTATTTGATTGGTGTTTTATGCCGTACTCATTTATATAAAGGGTACGAGCATTATTGTGAGAGGAAACCGGGCAGAGCCTGTGAGATTTCTTTATGTTAGATTCACTGTGTGTGACGTCTTATGACATAATGAATATCTCAGCACTCTAACATGTTTTGTTCTCTTATCTAACTATAAAGGTGTCCGCATTTATTTATTTCCCTTTTTTCTTTCCTTTTTTGTTTTGATTTTGAATGTTCTCATACTCTCATAACAGCTTCATCATTGTGACATGTTCCGACCATGATGTGGCTTAAGAACTACCATTGAGGTGTTAATCTCTATATTCTTTTTGTCAAGAATGAAACATTTATTTTTATTCACTTCATTACGAATTTATTGTTAGAAATTCCTGAATGGCACTCGTCCGTCGTTTTACTTTGTTTCTGAATACAATTTCAATGGTCGCGAATGAATACTGATCAAGTCATTGTTTATGTCTTTACCAAGTTGATTTTGTCCACAGTGTACTAACTATTTATCTATTTCAAGTAGCTTTATGCCGTACTCTAGAATATTTCAATTATTCCACGGCGGTGGAGAGTCGCCCAAATGAGTAAACAATCAGTCCATTTTCTTCATCCGTGTGAGTACCGCCATCAAGAGTTGGGCTTGAACTCACTGCGCCAAACACTAGACCACCTTAGACCCTGTGTTCAGCTTTTCTACGAAACGGTGAAGCCCGTTTCTTCGAAAGATATTTCTTTGGAAATAAAATGGATGGTTTGTTAATATAGAAGGCCAATTATCACCGATGCCTTGTCGGAAAACCACAACTACGTTCAAGATATCAGTTGTGCCTGGTTAGAAATTACCTCCATCTTTTATTGATGTGTTTTAATATCCATGAACTAATGTATAACCCCCAGCTGTTCCGCTGATCTGGCCATAATACTTCCTCTGCCCCAGCTCTAACGATGTGCATCAGTATTACATCGCACAAATGAATTCATCAATTGCATTATGTAACCGTCGGAGGCAATAATCGGTGTTTTCCGCTCGGTGGCAGAATTTCGAGAAGAAACACAAACGTAATCAATATATCTGGCCCAGCAAAGAACAAATTTAAATGACAATAGGATCATTAAGGCGTCTATTATATTTCACTTAAGGGAATGGAGTAGAAGTTTTCCTTTTCCCCGGGCACTGCCCGATATCCTCTGGCCGTAATGCTGGCCGCCTTCGTATAAGTGAAAATATTCTTGGGTACGGCGTAAAACAGCAATCAAATAAATAAATAAACACACGCTTTCTTTCTGTTCAAGTGCGATTATACCTTTTTTTAGCAATGTTTTGTCCTCACTTCTGTAGACAAACCCTCTGTGAATCCGAGGTTCGACCCTATGTCTGGTCAGACTTACGACCTCATTGTCTGCAGATTTGTTTCTCCCCAAGAGGCGAACTCCGTACAACGGGATTGCTAATACACTGCTCGGCCTGGTGTAAATTTATTTATTTATTTAACTGATTGGTGTTTTACGCCGAACTCAGAATATTTCACTTATACGATGGTGGGAGGAAAACAAGTCACAAGTCGAGAGAAACCCACTAACATCCGTTGGTTGCTGACACAATACCTTGCGTAAAACCAGAGAGCTTCTGAGCTACTGGTATACGAATGTCTGGCCCTAGGCCAAGTAACAAATAACAATGATAGCCACGTTTAACTCAAGCTAATTAACAATCACAATGATCTGTGTTGGGTAATATGCATAAAAGTATAATCAGTGCATATAAATAACTCTCCTGCAAGACTTTTCTGAAAAAGAAAACTTGTACTTGCCATAGGAGCACTGAGGGTTGTATCGGTATTGGACATCTGACATCAGTTTTCTAGGAAAAAACTTTATTTTGGCTATAATATCAATTCACTCATTCATTTTTGTATCAGGATGCTGTTCTGCTTCTCTGTACGAATCGTTCAAACTTTGCCCAGAGCTTTCCTTATAGTGTCGTTATCAAAACTTTCAAACACCCAGTAGTTTTTCATCTTTGACGATGTCCCTGCACAAGTAAACTCAAAGTAAAAAATGTTTGCAGTCGTTTTTACTAGGCACAGTTTCTCAAGGAAATGTGAAGCTATGTCCTATGTGACAGAAGTCAAGCTTCGTAACAGTTGAAATACTTCAGAACTGAGATATGTGACAAACTACCTTTATTAAAATTGAATTTGTTTAAATTTAAAGACTCCAGATATTCACTATTGTACCCTTGGGCGAGCAGGCTTGCACATGCGCTAATCAGCACAATAATTCCACTAATGAGCCATAATTCTGTTATTGTTCATGGTATGGTTCATTTTTAATAGAAGCAGAAGTTAAATGACTTGTGTGGAGAATGGTGCCAACAGGAAAACAAGTTATAATCTAAAAATGTAGATGTGCTGATTGCATGGCTATGAGGTGCTGTATTAAGAGTCAATCGATCTTCTCTGCACGGCTTTTTGCAGCAATAGGCTGCTCGGAAAAATATTTCCTACTTTAACCAAACGTTATAAAGCCATGTAAGGGCCCTCTGTGGCCGAGGTGGTTAGGACGGTAGTGCGGCGCAATGACCCAGGAACCTTTCACCAATGCAGTCGCCGTGAGTTCAAGTACAGTTCATGCTAACTCCTTTTGTCCGTACATGGGAAGGCCTGCAGCAGCCTACTGATGGTCGTGAGTTACCCCCAAGGTTCTGCCCGATTTCCTCCCACAATAATGATTGCCGCCGTTACAACTTGTAACTTATAACTAGAAACCTTAAGCTAAAAGTTGAAAGTTCAACTTGGAGCTTGAAACTTCAAACTAGAATACATAAACTAATTGTTCTTTGAAGTTACAAGTTATTACTTGTAACCTTTAATTAAAATTCTCTAATGCTGGCCACCGTCGTATAGGTGAAATATCACTGAGTACTTCAATAAACATCTGCGAAAAAAATAAATAAGTAAATCAAAGCCACGTACACTTTTGATTTTCCTAATGTACGTCGCACTTCTGTGTACATGCTCTCATGAGACACTTTAGTACACATATTGTGTATCTTCAGACGACGCGTTAAAACCTTCTAGCAAAATATTTTCTGACACTTTTCTCGAAAATCATTTTAAGAATGCAAACATTGAAAGAGCCACTCACACTTCAAATAATGGACCAAAAGGGAAGTTTCACTAAAACTTGGAATGATTAACCGAGCGACTGCTAACTTATACATATTGCATATATTAACCAAGCTTTGAAGAGTACACTTTCATGTTGGAGATATAACAACTCCGGAGATTAATATGTTTTTGTGTAATCCCTGCTCTTGTTGTATCCAGCACGTGACCATACCACATGTGTATCTTTGAAAATGTGTTTAATAAAGGCAATATGTATAGGCATTATGTCTAGGCAATGTGTATAGGCATTATGTCTGGGCAATATGTATAGGCATTATGTCTAGGCAAATTGTATAGGCATTATGTCTGGGCAATATGTATAGGCATTATGTCTAGGCAAATTGTATAGGCATTATGTCTGGGCAATATGTATAGGCATTATGTCTGGGCATTGTTTATAGGCATTATGTATATAAATTAGCAAGTAATGATTTCAGTTGTACTGCATTTACATCTGACATCTAAGCACGCTCATCATTCTTTTTCTCTCCTTATGTATGTCTGTTTAAATATTACATTGGTTATCCGGCCATATCTGAAGGTCTACCTGCAGATTCTCGAGGGTTTCCCCCGGGCTCTGTCCAGATTGATACGACCATAATGCTGGCCACTGTGAAATGTTCTTAAGTATGGCGCAAATCTCGAATCAGATAAATAAATCTTAGAGAAGCGACGAGAGAAACGCACTTGGTGTAACAGAAAAATCCAGTTTGTTTCAATATATTTGACATTTGTACAATACAATCGTTTAAATTTCGGATCAATGTCAAAAACCAGTATATTACTGGCGTTTGTCTTCCAATCGTAGCGGCTCGCTGTGACTGTTCCCGCTGATTTGGTTACAGTAAGTGCTCATTTAACATTCGTACACATCAGGAAGACGACAACCACCTTTATATGTTCAGGAGCTTGAACACCGCCTTATTCGATAGGTCACCTGCAAAACTCCTTGACTTCATGCCACAGCCGAATCAATGAAAGGTGGTTTCTAGGATGCGAGCATATACTAGTTATATACATAGACCGTCAGATACTCACTAGAAAGGTCAGAAACCGCTATCGCAGATCAACGCACCATAAATACATTGTGGTGCTGTACAGATACGCTTTTCTGATCAGCATCGTGTGGTAATCCTGGTTATACCATTTTATCCTTATTCAAGCCGGACACAACAATCGTGAGCTTTTGGTACGGTAACAAGTCAAGCTCATATCTGATGTATACTCAGAGAACCCCATCACGATCTTCTACTCGACGAACATTTTTCTAGGTATATTTTAAGACACGAATTGGTTTCGCATTTTTATCTGACATTTTTTGTTATTTTAGCTGGTTTTAGAAATGGCTGGATATTTTGGGGATGTTCTTCTTATTCCATCGTAAATAATTTAATGTTTGCTGTTTAAAACACCTTCCACGTACCTGGGAAAGTCTGACAGCAACCTGCGGATGGTTGTGGGTTTCCCCCGGGCTCTGCCCGGTTTCCACCCACCGTAATGCTGGCCGCCGTCCTATAAGTGAAATATTCTTGAGCATGGCGTAAAACACCAGTCTAATAAATAAATAAATTAAAACAACTTCCCGCCATGATATGGCTGCAAATTGGCGGTGGCCTTAAGCCGTAAGCATTCATCCATTAGTATTTTCTGGTCCAGCCGGTATACGTGTACAGGATAGCTGGAATAACAACCAGGTATATTTCAACAACAAGCTGTTTCAGAGAACATTATCTGGTATTACCCGTCAACGTCCAGTGAGATTCTCATTTTGTAGGGAGCATCATGCCTCCATTGACCAGGGAACTCCAGTTGCCATCAGGCTTATAACCCAATACCCCCTCTATCCACGTCCATTATTTGTTAGATGAAGTGGATCGAAGATACTCCAATCTTCTGATCCAGGCGTCTGTAAACTCAACAATTGACCAGATCTCCGGTCAAAACTGCACAGACCACAGAAAACAGGGCCAGCTGATAGAGGCTAGGATGATCACCCGAGGCGCCTGGTCAGACTAGGGCTTGACAATTGTGATTCCGAGTAGAGACCAGGGAAATATGCGCCTGTGTGATTGCGTGTGACCGGAGCGTGGGGATTTCTACAAATAAAACTGGAGACGATCGACTCGTGGAGAGTTGATGCGCTGTGAACCAGATGACTGAAGTTAACCGATTTATAAATATTCATTATTGTATTGTATTTTGTTCTCGTCACAAATTGTCATTTTGCATTACCACATAATTTGACAAAATTATAATGTATACATATTATAGGACATTAGAAAGGTTTGACACGCTCATACAAACATGATATCTCATGTAGCATTTAAACTATAAAAAAACCCTTTCTTCTTTATATGCATGGATTTATAAAGAAAATCGTGCTCTTCTCCAAATCCTTGCAGCGGACACAATCGTAGAATGGTTGTAGGTCTGCGGTGTTAGAGACATTTACAGCGTTGTAAATTGTCATTCTTTACATATATATTAAGGAGAACTGAAAAGAGAATAAATGGAAACTGTTGAGCAGACATTTAGAACCTCAAAGAAGAGGTTTGGTGTTTGTTTGCTTCCTGTCCGCCAGACATAGGACAACTATTCTCTCCGTGCTTTGTTAATAAAGCATAAATGGGTATAGGGACTCATTTATTCATATTTTAGTAACGCGTTTGATTAGGACAACACTGTGAAATTAAAGACATTTAAATCGCTTTGACGCAAGGCAACAAGTTTGTTAGTTTCTCCAGTTGGCTAGCCGGTCACTTTATTGCCATTCATGGCACCTTGCTCAAGTGCCCTAAATTTATTTATTTATGTGGTATTTAACGCAGTGATTAACAATTTTTCACTTTATGACAGTAGTCAGGTTTATGGGTATATGAAACCTCCTGACTTAAAGCCACAGTTAGAACAACGAGTGCTGGATTCGAACATGCGACCCCACTGGACAAGAGCCTACTGGCGTCAATCAACGAGCTCATTTATCATCTGAGCTAGCCAAAACCCCTTTTTCGTGGTAACATTGAGATATGGTTCAAATCGAGCTGTCCTTACGAATCGTTGGCTTAGCAACGCAACGTTCACAAAATAACGTCATTGCAAATTGATGGCCAATACCTGCTAGAAGACGCCTTGGAACATTCCAGAAAATACCACTCCGAGATGTCAAATTTCATATGATAATGATTCATGACAATCTTGAAACAGTGCCCAGTCACAAGCATTTGGCCAATCGCAAAATCTATAGATGTGTAAATCTTCGATTTGCCAGAATTCTGCCAAGATCATGTATTATTTTCTTGAAGGCTTTCTGTAGATTGCTCTTCTAGAGATTCCCGCATTCTAAACATTATTGCCTGATCATATATCTCACCCGGCCTTTAGGCCGCCTACGAGAAAAACAGTGGAACACTGAAAGTTAAATAGCTTTAATTTTTGTCAAAATTAAAAGATGTCGTCCTGACGTAAGCGACAGGTGGATTTGGACAACACAACATCATTGGCAAAATACATTTTAACGTGAACCTGTACGGGAACATTGGTGAAATACATCAATCCGTAGATACGCAGTTTGAACAACATATTAATTTGGCTGTGATCACATTGATAGTCGTGGGTTTCTCTCAATGCTCTGCACGATTTTCTTCCACCATACTGATTACCGCCGTCGTATAAGTGAAATATACTTGAGTACGACGTATAACACCAATCAAATAAATAAGCTTCCTTTTTTTTCTTTCAGTGTGATAGTATGATTGTAGCTTATTTACGTTCTTTTACGTGGTACCAAACTGACACAATCTGTATTAATAATATAATCTATTACAGCAAAGAGAATAAAACCAAAAGAGCGACGACAGAGTGGCAAATAGCGAATGGTAACACATAACAGGTGTATATTTATCAACCAAAGGAGTGAGGGCAGAGTGGCAAATGGCAAATGTTAACACGTCACAGGTGTATATTTGTCGACCAAAGGAGCGACGACAGAGTGGCAAATGGCAAATGGCAAATGGTACCACATCACAGGTGTGCATGTATCTGAAAATTTTTCCACATATCATGGTTTATGGTCCAAATAAGGTTGTAAAAGTTTTACTATCGCCAAACATTTATGGATATATTAGGCCTCTGATATTACGTTAGGGGAAAGCCATCTTCCCGACTTTTCTACAGGTTCAGTGAACTGCTGAGATAGATTAGGCTTTCCCACTACTTTGATCTTAAGAAGCAGTGGCCAAGTAACCCAAATTCCTGAGGTAGTGGTGAAATTGCCTAAGATTTATTGTAAAGGCCTGACTTTATCTGTTCGGCTTGATTACAGCCTGGTGTTGTCGTTAGCCGTGATAAGAAAACAAGCATACCTCGGCCGACCATTTTTCTCGGTTCGTCTATACGAAGGGAATAAATCATGAATTATTTGAGGAGCCTTGTCCGACTGACCTCAACCTATGGATTTCTTAGCTCCATTCTTGTCCAAAGTTTAGCATTAATGTAACGGTGTAACGACGATACGGCCCCTAGGGACATAGCGTAGTCCGGTCACAAGATATTTGATGTGCGGGGCCAAGTGTAGCAAGATTCAAAAGTAGGCCTACTTCTGGCACCTAATATTTATAATAGGTACATCAGGATGTTTATCAATTACCAAGCGCGCTACGATAGTTTCTGGAATCTGGCCGGCGACTGATGAACCAGGAGGTCGTCATGCAATGAAATATTTGTGACCACATTTTTAATACATCACTAAATAGATCGAGTAGTTATTGCTGAAAACTTCAACGTTAGAAACAAAACGCGCGAAAATCAAGACGAATAAGAGTTCTAATGTATGCTTTACGAAAAAAACGCCATATCTTTATTTTAGTGCAATCTCTTTTCTCAGTTTTTGTTTTAAAGGTCGGTTTTCCTTCGTTTGGGATTTGGATGCTTTCATTCACCATGTCAGAACATTCTCCCCGCGATATGGCCGCAATATGGGGTTAAACTTCGTTCATTTATTCACTCAGTACAAACTATTTTGAGTGTAATTCATCTGTGTTGGTTTAATATGAAGTCCAATAATTCATTTATTTCCATTCCATTAGATATATCAGCACTTATCTTACTAGTATTTTTTTTTCGGAAAACATCGAGTAATGTGTTTTTTTTTTGTTTTTTTTTTTGTTTTTTTAGGTCTCAGAGGCCTAGTCCCTTTACATCGTTAGAAACTGCAATTAAAATTACTTCACTTTGTTACGCACTTCTTTTTAAGGCATGGTGTTAGGACATGGTGTACAAATTATTACTGTTTATTCAATTATATCAACAATCACAATAAAACCCTAACAGTTTTAAATTGAAAAAATAATGTATTTCACTATTTACATGTGATCATTTTCCAATTATCACACTGTCGTAGCTGCTATCGTTTTCATCCCTACGTGACGTAACTCATTTATTCTATTGTATTTATGCATAAACCAGCATTCTGATGGTGGACTAATCATCCGCTAGACCAAGTCCCTGTTGGTGGACTAAGCATTCGCGTTGCCTGGCGGTTTGCATTGTTGTAATGTTGCTGTATGTTAAAAGCTTAAATAGTAGAAAATCACTCGGCCCCAAGCAGCATGCCTTAGGTAGGATTGGGATAAAAAAAAATTGTAGTGAAGTTAATGGTAATTTATTAGACTCCACTGATTTTGAATTAGTTTGTCACATTGTCAAGGGATAACGCTGAGAACCGCTCTATAGACATGAGCAATTGGAAAGCACCAGTATCTTTCAGCAGTCGATACGTTAAAATCAGCTTTGCCGAATGCTCTCTCTTTTCGTCATATTTTGGGCGCCAAATTAATTTATTGTAATCAGAACGCAATACCTTCTGAAAAGTGGCGATAAATCTTTTATAAAACGATGAAAAAATAGTTTCTCATTTCAGCCTAGCAGGATTTATATTCGAGCGAATATCTTCCTATCTCCGGTATAACCTAATGCCTTTACGAATTATAGAGGTGATAAAGAGGTTTGTGCAATTTCAACGAGATTTTGTGTTACTGAAGAACTTTTTGTAGATGGAATATTGCTTTGAAGAGATGATTAATTTGTGATCCAGCATCCCGTCATTCATGGTCATCTAATTATATTCTCCCGAGAATTCAGCCTCACGCTAACGCCTGTCGAAACCTGGAGAATGTAGTATTTATGGAAAGACAAACCACAAATCGAAAATCCCATCTCTTGTGATTAAATGAAGAGAGAAAACCAAGTTTGCCTCTGAACTCGTTATCTTAACAAACTAAACTGGAACGAATTTTATAAAGGCATCTGCAAAACACTTATCAAATAAATAAATAAAAATATATATAAATAACAAATAAATAAATATGAAGGCGTCAATCAGATTCAAAGATAATAAACCTTATCACGTGTAATAACGTTAGAATATCGGACTAATTACAATGATTAATATGTCATCCCATTCGCAAATTACACTTTATATTAAGAAGCCTTACACTATTTAATACCCTTTCACCAGTTGTTTAAAATGTTTTAGACGTTAAGTCATGCTTGATTCGTGATGACAGACACATATTACGAAGTCAGACCCACAACAGTTAGAATAAAACCCTGACTGAGGTAAACTGACAAGAAGGCCGTTCAGGTAAACTGACAAGAGGCCGTACTTCAGCTGTAACATTTGACCATTTGCCGGCTACTAAACTGTGTCACTGTTCTGGTTTTACTTTCTGTGCTGTGCGTCTTTAATCATATTTACCTGGAGTTGACGAAAATCTGACTTTATTTTAGATAAAGAGGTGGATTATGCCGATGAGAAAAAGACAAAATATTCAGACAGATTCCAGGTACCGGGACAATGCACGCGTGTGAAGCGATCATACTGGAGGATGGATAAAACACAAAGTTGTCTTACGTCAGAGATTAACGGCGCATTGGATCCGTTTACACTCCCCTGTGAGGGGTAGATAGATGTACAAAGGCTTTATTCTACTCAGTTTATTTAGACCCACATTCAACAGACCTCTGTTCCAAATAAGTGGCCACGAACCTAGATACCTCTCTATAACTATAACCATCACAACTTTGGCGACGTAGAAATTTGGTGATATTACAAGAACAGATGCACAATATCATCATGTCTGAATGATGGACCCAGTTAAAAACACATCCACTTAAAGGCTTTTTGTCTTTTTAATGTTTCTCCAAACATTCAAACTTCACCATTTTATTACTTTGTTCTGCAAAATAATCTCATCGACTGGAAGCAAATTGTCCATTATTAAGACGTTTAATTAAGATTCCTTTCTTTTTTTGTCGGAGCCATCATGTCTTCAAGACGTCCCCACATATCTCTTTACATGCTGCATTCAATACTGCAACAATGCTGTTGATTCTAAAAGAAAAGTATGTGACGTCACACAATATAGACGATTTTGTTGTAGATGTTGCAGAGAAATCATCAGAAGGACATCACCCCGGCCTCCGGCAACAAACAATTTTATTGTTGCTAGCGGACATTTAATTGTTTTTGTTGGGACGTCTGACTGACTGTGGTTTACCGGCCCCAAAGAGGGCATTTCTATCCAATCATTAAAACATAGGTTTCAAGGACATCTGTGGAGGTTCCCAGACACCATAGTGACACGTAGCCTTTAGTAAACATGGACATCTAATGTTACTTCCAAACTACAAGTCCTAATGACTGGAAAATGCCCAAGCCTTCACTACCGGGATTGAGACAGACGACCGCGGCGGATGTCAAGCGCCACTGGGAAAATATTAGTGCGCAAGAGATCGGGTTAGAATCGATATCGTATGTGTGACACAGGGTTCTATGCAGGCATTGTTTGGTGAGCTATTTTCCCCGCTTACCGCCCTTCTGTCACGACCACAGCTGTGTTTGACCTTCTTCGGCTGAGTTATGTGTCATCAATATCGCACAGGCGTCCATTTCTGCTGAAACATTTGCTCCCCGAACAACAGTACTTCCTGCGCTTCTAGGCGTTAAGTGTTTCTAAGCACAACTCACAATATTGGTTAAAGAGTGGCAGGTACTTGACAAAATGCTATCAATCACATCTGGCCATTAACAAAGGATATTCTGTACATTATCCTGTATATAACTATCCTGGATAGAAGCCACGTGCTCCGCTGAAAAGTATCTTTTCAAACGACACACGTCTAGGGAAACCCGTCAATGTTTCTGATCCAGTACCAGATTATCCATCAATCAGTCCACCAGTTTGTCTTCAACTGCATGTTTTACTTTCAATATTGCTAATTCAAAGTTGCAGAGTAGTGATTAGATCTGACAAAGGTTATAAATGCGCGAAGGTTCCGTTCAGTGGTGGTTGAGATCTGGTAAGGACAAGAAAGGCTTATAAGGTCAGACAGAATACCAGATATACCCAGACTCCTGTAGACACGGAGATCGGCCTGGCTGGCTGGGAGGTGAGGAGATGGATCTACCGTCTAGACTAAACTGTGAACGAACAGTCGCTGAAAAATTGCCACGGCGGATCCGTGTGAATTTTAGCAGTTACCAACCTTTCAGCGATCTCCTACCAGGGCTAATTATTCGCATAATCATGCCAGGTCAACACGATGGCGTAGATATTTAGATAACCCTCGTGTATATCGTTTTTATAAATTCACCGCATGGCCAAAATTTTCTCAAGGTGGCGTAACTATTTTATACAGTGCTTTTTCTGTAACAATTAGGATATAGAGAGTAAAACGAGTGGAGCGACGACAGTGTGATGATTGGCAAATCACCTACCCGGTGAAATACGGCCTCTTATCAGTTTGCCTCTATCCCTATTAAACGTCACAACCGGACATTAAACCGGATATTTTCCAGTCGTTAGGACTAGTAGTTTAGAGTTATTCGAAGTGATGTGTTGTTACCATTATACCATTAAGGGGCCAGGCATCAGGGATGCTTAATCCGCCCGCAGACTCCTGCTCCATTCAGCAATACCCTGTGACTGTATTATAATAGAGTGTAAAACCAGAGCAGCAAAGCCTGTGTGATATCTGGCAAATGGTTACACATAACTTTCATAGAAATATTTAAATAGTATCAAATCACACTTCCACTAGCGCCATCGCGGAAGCAGAATTAGGTAAGAAAACACATGCAGTGAAAACTAATTGCAATTTTTAAGACGCCAATAGTCTAGAATATTGATGTTCTTTAACTTCATAAGTTTATTAGTTTGTTTCGCGGCAGAGAACATGTCTTCATAAATCTTCCCAGCCTCTATGCATTTATTACATCCATCTATAATACTACAACAATAACGTTGTTTTTAGAACAACAATATGTGACGTCAAGTCCTTTAAAAATAACAAGGACGTGTTTAAAGAGCCTGTTTGATTTTTTTAAAATTTAATTAATTTAGAATTTTTATACAATTTTTAAAACAGTGGTTTTCAGATTTTCGTGGTTATTATCTCCTTGATCTTTCTCATCATCGGCGGATCATTTCAGAACGTTTAAACATTTCTCTAATGATATGCAATTGCTAAAGGCATAACTACTTTGGATTCTATTCGGCAAAATTGAAAGAAAATAGACGCGTATTTCTGTTTGTTGTGGTAAGTCGTCTCAGTGAAGCAGCACTAGGTAAAAGAGCGGTGCGGAAATTCGTCCTGCAACAAGGAGGTACATTACATGCACACTAAGGATTCCTTCGTCGTCATATGACTGAAAAATTATTGAGCATGACACTCTGTTTGCTGTGACTATTAAATACCCGAGTTACTCCCTTTTAATAACACGCACTTCTTTAAATGGCTAGTGCTATGTTACGTGGGGGGGCCATGCTTACTTATATGTTTAATTACTAAGCAAACATTTAATCTCACATTCTACATTTGTGTAGCCTAAATTCTGTAGACGGCTCGGAAGCTACAGATCACATGATCTCCTTCGTGGTTATTTATTCATTTATTTTGTATCCGTTGCATTTCTATAATTTTCAGTTTTCCAGATAATCTGAGTATTTCGGCAGAGCTTTCGTGATGTTATTTTGTACAACTAGGCCGTACTGGTCGCTACCGAAGTGGCAAAATGTGACCTTTTCTCCAATGCTTTAAACCTTGGGCGGTCATTTTGTTTTCCACACGAAAGAGTGGTCACGTGACCTCCAGCTTCCGACCTGTCTGAGAGAATATGCACTGTCGTAAACTGTGGTTATTGTTGTTGTTTCAATGAAATGGCGATCGCGCTAAAACGAGTGACATAGCGGTACGCTAATGTACTACATTTGGTGCTTTGTCGACAAACTTAGGGCGGGGGAAGAGCAATCATTATAGAATAAACATTTACTTACAATTCAATATGATGAACCCGTTTTTATTTAATAGTGGGGATTCCCCTAAGCTATAGACAAGGCGACACCTGGTGGTCAGACCAGCCTCCGCCAGCCTTGAACTACCGTTATGTTCGTTTATGACAATGATATTGAAAATTCCCCTCATTACCAAAAAGCAAACAAATACATTGATCAATCACTTTATATTAAATTTCCTTCGTTCACGGCTCATGGATACTAACGGCAGAACATTCCGCGAGATGGCGGCAAGAACATGTACTTTGTGCGTAGACGGTTGTTGTTGTGTAAGCTGGGTGCTGTTGTGTCACGTGGGTGTTGATTTGTCAGGTGGGTGTTGTGTCATGTGGATGTTGTTGTGCCAGGTGGGTTTTGATATGTCGGGTGGGTGGTGGTGTGTCAGGTGGGTGGTGGTGTGTCAGGTGGGTGATGTTGTGTCCTATGGGTAGTATTGTGTCAGTAGTTGTTGTTAGGTGGGTGCTGTGTCAAGTGAGTGTAGTGTCAGGTGGGTGTTGTGTCATGTGCGCAGTTATTAGATCATATCGTAACCCTTTCGATTGTCTTCCAAAAAAAATTCCTTTCACCGTGTCACTTTTACGCTCCGTAGCTCTGTGAATGGGGAACATAGCAAACCTAAAATAAGGCGGTTCATGCCCTGGACTCTTGCAAATACATGGAATATACGTGGGTTTCGCCCAGGCTCTGTCCGGTTTCTCCAATTATGGTGCTGGCTGCCGGTGTATAATGAAATATTCTTGAGTTGGGCGTAAAACACCAATCAAATAAATAAACAAATTTACTTTCAGTCTTACCACTGCCATAAAAATATGGACAAGTCCATCATTGCCATTAAGGTCGATGGCACCGGATCAAAGTATGATATAGCGCTTCTTGTGTCCTCTTAGGAGAAGAAATTAACAGGTTTTCTGGATGTCCATGAAATCTGCAAATTGCTGGAGACTCCCGCATTTCCACAGCCAAAGACCTATAGGACAGATCGCTGTTTACTGAGAGGTGTCACAAGGCTGAGATGATTTCACTCCACGAAGAATGGCGATTCTAGAGACACTTTCCAGAATATACCACTCCACAAAATTTAGGCAACATGTTTCTATACCTAATTGGTTTGAACTTGGATAAAGTCCCCTGTGATAAGAAACCCCACTTCTTAACGTCAATATTCTTCAAAATGACAGGACTGACACGTGAACACGAGTCTAACCGTACACGTATTTTATCACATGCAGGTCTCGCTTTAGAGTGATCATGCAGATCACCACAAGATACCGAGGCAAAACACGGTACTCTAAGAGAGGCTGCCAGCTGTACGCACTTGCGAATTCTAATGAACGTGCATACAGCGGATATACCCTATATATCTCCAAACTTAAATTAGTACGGTTATAGTATTGGAAAGCCTCGTTATGATTTACTGGTGGTATAAATATGTCAGGCTTGGTGTTTAGCTGCAATGTTGTACGGTATTCAAGGATTGCAACGGTATATTATTAGTTGCATGGTTACTCAATAAGACACTGAAATATATAGTGCCAATCACTTTATATTCCCGTATCCTGTCACTGAGTAACCATGTAACAAATTTGTCCTCCAAACGACCCATCAATTCTGCGTGGCACTCCAGCTGGGAAATGGAACCAGCGATCTCTGGGTGTAGAATTCAGGTTTCCTCGACTAGACTGAAGGAATATTCCAAATAGCTCTTACATACAGGTCCATCGCTTCAGCGATGTGCCCATTGTTTTCACACTCAGTTGGTTAGCGCGATAGCGCAGCGTAATGACCCAGGAGTCTCTAAAATGCGGTCGCTGTGAGTTCAAGTCCAGCTCATGCTGGCTTCCTCTCCGGCCGTATGTGGGAAGGTCTGGCAGCAACCTGCGGATGGTCGTGGGTTTCCCCCGGGCTGTGCCCGGTTTCCGCCCACCATAGTGCTGGCCGCCGTCGTACAAGTGAAATATTCTTGAGTACGGCGTAAAACACCAATCAAATAAATAAATAAATAAATTGTTTTCACAACTGAACATGCAGGATACAAGAATATATACGTCCCTCATGTGACCGCAGTGGTCCAGTGACAAACAGAATATTTTGTTTGAAGTATAAAATGTATTGGTGAAGATCTATTAATAAGACGTCTGGAAGCCTGGGGACTTAAACAGCTGGTACTTGATGGAATGCAATCGAACGCAATTTCGGCCAAATTACCCTGTACCTTTTCACCGTTTACACCCGCAAATGTTTTGAAAAGCTTGTCGTCTGCTCTGGCCTGTTCTGTAGGTCACGTGGCCTTGAGGACGACCGCCTGCAGCGCTGTTGCTGTCAGCGTCTAGACGTACCTCGGCGGAGCTTTCATTAAGTCACCAAGGGAGAGAATGATTAGCTTTTGTGTCATAACAATAACTATGGCTGTTCAAACAGCAGTTAACTTGTACACACAGCTGCTTCTGACAAACCCAACGGCTTCCATTTACAAGCCTGTTATTGTCATTTTACAAGTGCGCTATATGATTTCTTCGTAGGAGCCAGTAGATTGCGAAAATAAATTATCCAGGAAACATTCATCATCAGAAATATATGGTTGAATTTTCCTTGGCATGCCATACCACCAGATAAATGAAACCAGGATATCTTCTATGTTGAGCAGAAATACATCGTATGTATTGTACAATCACATAACCATTATGTATGTGTATAACCGTGGCACTGAAGGCTGGGGGCATCCGTGGCTCAATTGGTTAGCGCGTTAGCGCAGCGTAATGACCCAGGAGCCTCTCACCAATGCTGTCACTGTGAGTTCAAGACCAGCTGATGATGGCTTCCTTTCTGGCCTTACCTATGAAGGCCTGCAAGCAACCTGCGGATGGTCGTAAGTTTCCCCCGGGCTCTGCCCGGTTTCCACCAACCATAATGCTGGCCGCCGTCGTATAAGTGAAATATTTTTGAGTGCGGCGTAAAACACAACTAAATAAATAAATATACCGATACGGCCAGGATTACGGGAGGAGACCAATGTACTCAGGGTAATCTACTGCACTTAGACAGGTACTTATTAAATCTCCTGACCTGAAACCCAAGCTGAAATAGCGACAGCTGGATTCGAACCCTAGGCCTTATTGGTCAGATACACATACCCACGAGAAAATAGATAAAATGTCAAAACGAAATATATGATAGGCTGCGTTATGTTTATAAATGTAGCCCAGCAACACGTGACCAGGGCATCCATTTTCAACTCAGATATTTCAAATACCTTCTCCGCTTCGGGAGCGGTAGATCCAGGTTCAATCCTGGGTGGAGTCACACCTAAGACTTTAAAAGAGGAAGTTGTAACTTCATTGCTTGGCGTTCAGCATAAAGAGGATAGTGCAACACTTGGTTGACCCGTATCAGTATAATGGTTCGGGCGGGGCTGCTTACTTGCCTTCGGTAAGTCGTCTCAGTGAAGCAGCACTAGATAATAGAGCGGTGGAAATCTGTCCTGCAACAAGGAGGTACATTACATACAGCCTAAGGATTCCTTAGTGGTCATATGACTGAAAAATTGTTGAGCACGACATTAAACCCCAAGCACTCACTCACGACACTCAAATACCATCTCAAATACAGTAACAAATGAAGTCAACCTTGTCTACCATCCAATAGTCCCCACAACAACATTGTTTTATTTTTTAAATCTTAATTAAACTTCTTTGTAGTCTGACGTTTTATTTGATTGTACTTCAATGCTCCAGGTCTACCCAGAGTTTGTTCCATATGCAATGGCGATAAGTGTAATGGGCGAAAAACACCGGAGTGTCAATAGTTTATATTGCCAATAACTTTTCTTATCGTGTTCAAAATGCACAAATGGACCCCACTTTCGAACTTCTGAAGTTCACATACGTTCAGCTATTTATTTTGCTCCATCGTTCATCTACTTTAAATTAGTTCATGTGAAACTTTTTCCAACGCCCATGTTATAATAAAGGTGACCAAAAATAGTGGCCTGTCATTTTTGTGATACAGTAGGACTTTTATACCTTCAGCGATTAAAGAGTTCCAACTCGATACATCAACATCCCCTCTTTTCGGATGTGCCATGGATGCCAGTGGCTGTCCAAATTCCGGTGGTTACTTCCCATCAGAGTCGTTTTCCATTGAAAGGATGTATTCCTCAATCATTCCATGTACCAATATCGCGAGAAAATTTCCGGTATATTTAACCCGCTAACAAATCAAGCTTTAGTTTAATGATAAATTATTACACGGGTAAAAGGAAAGTCTTTTTATGTTGGTTGATTTATAGATGGTGGAAACCGACGGTTTCAGTAGATCCAGTAGATTTAAGACACAGTAGATTTAAGACACAGTAGATCTTAAAAGAAAAGAGAACAGATACTATAACCGAAGTTACTTTGGTGGGCAGGAAATCTAAACGGCGGATTCTTGGTTTAGAAATTAAGAGGCGCAAAATTGGTCAAAGGTTGATAGCGTTGCTTACGTTGAATATTTAATATCATTATTTCATCTTTTCGTAAATTGCTGGAGAGATGAAAATTAAGCTTTACATGGTTGAGACTGTATTATCTGATTCTGGTCTCTCTGTGGATGGAAATATTGCAACGAGGTAACAAACATTTGCTTAGGAAATTTCTAAATGCAAAAGCCAACGTTCAATTTGATTTTCGTGTTTAAATGACATGTTTTAAATTTGTTTTTGAAAACGTTTTTCATTTTTGTTTATTTTAAATGTTTCCATTTTCATATAAAAAAAAACCATATCACTGATTCCTGGTGTAAATATTATTATTCATTTATACCTTCATTCGTAAAAAACAAGTCGTAAATCCCACATTCACCCTTTCTCTGTGTGAGCAAATACTTTTGTACAAACCGTTATGGCACGGGTAAATGGATTAACCGTAAAATCCTTTTAGCAGTTGAAAACATTGCTCAAGAGAGAGCTCTCCCAAACTGCATAAGTAGGGGAAAGAGAAATACGCGAAATGGCATTATAATTTAGTTATTATTTTGTAGGATTATTGCGCTGCAGAAATGGAGTTTTTGCCAAACAACTCTGTAACCACCGTAGCGAGAACATTGCTTACTGTGAAACGTTGAAATTCCGGACTGCGCTTTGAAGAATGATTATGACAGTGAAATATTGGAAATGGTCAACAGGTGCTGATGAAACGTCACTTGCAAACTGTGACGGATCGGAGAAAAATGATACCCCTAACCTTATTGCGTCTAACGCCTCGACGTAAATAACCCAGTGTTATTCCTCTCAGCCACAGGTCACGCATCCGTCACTGGTATTGTGTGTGAGACGCCGTCCACAATGATTGATCAATGAAATCCTGACACCCAATCGTCTGTAAAACTGCTGGTCTGTAACCTCGGCCACCCATCACTCTTCCAAATCTTTTCTTGAGTAATCTGAATTGACGTAAGCTTACCTACTACATTTCACTTGATGGCAAGCTGATGGGTCGTTCACTAAATGCCTCGATAACCGGAAAAAGATGTTGAATGGAAAGCGGGGTGGGTTTTGTAACTGATGGAACGTTATGCCTCCACATTGATGGTAAATCGAACAGTCTGTTTCTTTTAAATTGTCGTCTACATTCAGCTATCTATAAAATCACTCATATTCACAACAAAATTCTCTTTAGTCAGTCTTATGTAACAAGTCAATTCCTACAGAGTGATATGTTGATGACTATATCTTTGCAAAGACAATGCTGTATACTTTTTGTAATTCACAATATTACGAGCTTGTTTTCGAAGAACTCTTTCCCTTGGGTGAGGTCATAATTATTCCAAAAAACGTGACATCCTGGACATGCGTCATGGGTGACAAGCTGGACATGCGTCATGCGTGACATACAGGACATGCGTGCCATGCTGGACATGCGTGACCTGTTGGACATGCGTCGAAACCAGGGTTATGAAGTTTAACATTGTGAACTATAGAAAGAATTCTGACTGCACTCCCCTTGCAATAAGATACCTAACATATGTAGAGCTTCAAAATTCAATTTTTGATGATTAGGTGTAAATTCTCCTACAGTGGGCTCATTTTTCTATTCACAAGCATGTGCCTCTGATCGCATATATGCTTGTTACATGGAGGAATCCGAAGAGCGCGAAATACAACCGCCGACGTTTTGTAAGCTAAAGAAGAACGTTTTCATGTGTGCCTTACAGGCTGGCACGTTCATATTATTTGAAGACAAGCGACCATCAACGAACGTAAGGTACTGCAAACTAGTTCATCAACGTTTTCGGCGACTTATTCTAATTCCTAAGAACAAGGAGTGCGGCGAGAATGGCGGAATATCTTGTCCACGGAATTCATGTCGTATCTGACCATTTGCCAATTGTCATGGCTGCTCAGCGTTACTGTCGCTATTAGGAATTGCACACTTTACACTTAAGCCACGTCCTTCTCCCTCTTACCAGCTCATAATTAACCCACGTAGAGGTAGATCACAACCAGCTATGCCTTGTTGTATTAAATATTGATATAATATCACACACAAACATTTAATAGTCGTTGTGCAATAAGGTTAGTGGTAAAGCTGTGCTCTGTTTCCAATTTGAAAGTAAATTTTACTTCCCCGATGAAGGTTCCACTTTGTACTGTTCCCCCTTACCCTCTAGTACAGTTGTCATTTGAATCTACTTTATCTTTATTAGTGCAGGCTATTCCATTCACACAGAAGACGCCTAACCTTAGTTGTCATACACAACAAAGTCGGTTGAGAGGTGGATGTGTGTCGGCTTCTCTGGTGTCTGTGGTGATGTCATGGAACAGCCGTCAAATGACAGAAGTATTAGCATATGTGAGGTAATTGCATATTTGCGTGAATATTAGATAAATAAAGGAACATACTACCCCTCTTTACGGCGTTTCACCTAACAATATGGAAATTGTCAATAAGAATTCAACACCGAATCAGGGAAAGTATTTGCCATTGAAAAACAAATTCTTGGATCCCTTGCGTACCTGGCTATTTATGTAAGCAGTGACTAGAGTACCTCCCCAAACAAGATCGATCGCTGGAACAAGATGCTTGATGTGAATGTCGGTTCATGTCTGTTACCGGTGAGAGCCAAGGTTGAGTATCGGATGACTTACCGCGTGGATTCGCAAAATAAATCGTTATTATTCACCAATCAGACAAGAGGTTGTCTGGACCGTTAGTGGGTGTTTTTCATGCAGTCTCCAACTCGTAAAACGTAAGGTTGATATAAGAAAAAATATCAGTTTTAAGTCAATATTTCAGTTGTCAAATTTTTAATTACAATTCTAATTTACGAGCCTCAGAAAATGTTCATTAAAAGCATTTCACTCAAAAATCAATGTGGAATTACACGATTAAGGAGTGAGAAACGAAACGCCATAGTAAGTTTTACACCTGTCTACACATACAATGTTGCACTGTAGGAAGAAGGGACATCTGTTGTTTTCTTTCTTATACTGGTTTTGTGTAAAAGGACTTAAAAAAATGAGAAACGAAACGAAGCATCCACTTGAGAAACACAAATAAACAGGAGTGTGGGTTTCGAGATGTGTTAAAGGACATAGAGACATCTGTGAAAGCACTGCAAACCGCTGGATTAATGTGGAAATGCCCTTTGATAACGAATAAAATAATTAGGTTAATTATCTGCAACAAAAACACATAAATAATTTATATGTACATATTTAGCATTATGAATGATTAATGATGTCATAGTTTAGAACTGTTATCTTATTCGTACGACGATATCCCTATCATAACAACGAATCTTATTCGTACAACGATATCCCTATCATAACAACGAATCTTATTCGTACAACGATATCCCTATCATAACAATGAATCTTATTCGTACGACGATATCCCTATCATAACAACGACTCTTATTCGTACGACGACATCCCTATCATAACAACGAATCTTATTCGTACAACGATATCCCTATCATAACAACGAATCTTATTCGTACGACGATATCCCTATCATAACAACGAATCTTATTCGTACGACGATATCCCTATCATAACAACGAATCTTATTCGTACAACGATATCCCTATCATAACAACGAATCTTATTCGTACGACGATATCCCTATCATAACAACGAACCTTATTCGTACAACGATATCCCTATCATAACAACGAATCTTATTCGTACGACGAAATCCCTATCATAACAACGAATCTTATTCGTACGACGATATCCCTATCATAACAACGAATCTTATTCGTACAACGATATCCCTATCATAACAACGAATCTTATTCGTACGACGATATCCCTATCATAACAACGAACCTTATTCGTACAACGATATCCCTATCATAACAAGGAATCTTATTCGTACGACGATATCCCTATCATAACAAGGAATCTTTTTCGTACAACGATATCCCTATCATAACAACGAATCTTATTCGTACGACGATATCCCTATCATAACAACGAATCTTATTCGTACGACGATATCCCTATCATAACAACGAACCTTATTCGTACAACGATATCCCTATCATAACAACGAATCTTATTCGTACGACGATATCCCTATCATAACAACGAATCTTATTCGTACGACGATATCCCTATCATAACAACGAATCTTATTCGTACAACGATATCCCTATCATAACAACGAATCTTATTCGTACGACGATATCCCTATCATAACAACGAACCTTATTCGTACAACGATATCCCTATCATAACAACGAATCTTATTCGTACGACGATATCCCTATCATAACAACGAATCTTTTTCGTACAACGATATCCCTATCATAACAACGAATCTTATTCGTACGACGATATCCCTATCATAACAACGAATCTTATTCGTACGACGATATCCCTATCATAACAACGAACCTTATTCGTACAACGATATCCCTATCATAACAACGAATCTTATTCGTACAACGATATCCCTATCATAACAACGAATCTTATTCGTACGACGATATCCCTATCATAACAACGAACCTTATTCGTTATAATAACGCTACCCTACACATACAACTATACTACAGTGATGCCAATTCCCAATTCTTGCAACAATATCACTTTTATATCAATATTACTTATATTTGGACAACTATACCTCCCCCATCACATCGGAAAATAGACGTACAGACATACTTCTTTCATAACAACTGTCCTATTTTTACAGCGACAACCTGTGGTTTAGGACGATTAGTAATATTTCTATTCTTTTAAAAGTGCGTGGTCTGTTTATGTATTTGAAAATACATGTGCAGTGTACTAAATGTCCTACATTTGCTTTTGCACATTTCTAAATTTTTTTATTCATTTATATGATTGGTGTTATTTCACGCCGTATCCAAGACTAGTTCACCTAGACGACCGCGGCCAGCATTATGATGGGAGAAAAACGGGCAGAGCCCGGGGGAAACGCAGGTTGCTGGAAGACCGTGTGACGTACAGCCGGAGAGGAAGCCAGCATGAGCTGGACTTGAATTGGTGAGAAGTTCCTGGGTCATCGGCTGCGCTAGCGCTCTAACCAACTGAGCCACGGAGGCCCCCAGATTTCGGAATGTGTGTTCAGCACGGCAGCATGTACATAGGTGTACACGAACTGTTATGTTAAAGCTTGTTCATATTCCCGACTGTGAACTTTTTGCAATAATTTTAAAACATTATTTACTCCTGGCCTAACAACATCCATCTAATTCTCAAAAAAAAAGGAATGGGCCTCAATTAATGAAGCTGCATTCCATGTTGAAGAACAGCAGTCAGTGTATATTTACTTACTTTGAAAAAGGCAGCCGCCATGATTACATTCAGTGGAAATGATTCCGGGAGTATTTCACTTAAGGCGCGTTGGTGAGCTTGTTTTCTGCTGATTACGAAGTGACAGAACACACACTTTATAGGATCACAGATGACCGACCGAAAGTCCATGTCATGTTACTGTTATGTATTCCTCGTCAGAAGTCAGCTGACTTTCCCGTGCACTTCCGGTCGGAGGAGCAATCAGTTTGCGCTGACCTAACGCGTGATTTGGGAATATACACCGCCGTTAGTTCAGAGGCCTACAGGAAACAGGTTATGTTATCTTCTAGTTGAGAAAACCGATGTCAGAAATTCAGAGTGCCCATTATCAATTTGTTTTCACGTCGGATGTTTTTTCCTGCCGGGAAGGGAATATCGCGTGACTCGTAATTCACATGAACAGTTCAGTTATATTGATTCCATTTTTTTACGTTGATCAGAGTTGGACAAATCGATATTGCCTCAAATGGAGGTGATTTGGAGCTAAAAGTCTACACTTAAGCGAGAGCGGAGGTCTGACCTTTGGCTTAGTATGAACAACAATGACTGGTCTTAAGATTTGTCTTAAATCGCCTGCACCGTCATCCCATACAAATTAACGATGTATGTTTTGTGGGTTTTAAATAAATTTTTAAATCTATATTTAGGCGTATATGGTCTTTCCTAAAATTCAATTTCACGGTAGGATTAAGGGATCAGTAAGATTAAGGGATAACCGTCTCAATAGGTTCGTTGCTGGTTTTACAATGTATACTGAAAGAAACAAAACAATTGAATCTGATTGATGTTGTGACCTATGCAATGGCCAACATTGTGTATAATACGATTAGGAAAATAGCTACACAATGAGACCATGTACAAAAGATGTTCACTGGCGACTTTTCCATATTCTTGGTTTACACGCAAATCCTCTAATCACTTGCACCACAGTTTTAAAGCGGTTATGTCTCACGTGGTATACTACAACTTTGACTAGATGGGTCAACAAAGTTCAGGTGCATGAAATAATTGACACTTTAGATACACAAGGTTAACCATTCTTGACCTACGAATTATAGAGCTCAGCGTTGTAATGACAGTTTGACAGCGGGTAGAAAAGCTCTAAGGGTAATTTTACGTTGCAACTTCTTTGCCAAACGAAACCACATAATTAGTTGGCAAATATTTGTTTTTCCATTTCATTGTTGAAAGCGTCAATATACCAAAATAAATACGTTTGCTTAAAAGCGGAAATATAATTTGATTCTCATTTTAACTGTCATTTAAAATATTATGGGTATGTAAGTATATTATAACCATTATATTTCATTAGCTCGAGACATTACTTCGCAATTAAAGACAAAACTGTAGACAGCTCACATCGGAAAAGAGTACAGAAATTCATCTCTGAAATAATCATGTCCCGGCTTTGTCTCCCCGAAAAACAGGAATGTGAAGTACAACAATTACACATGCTTTGTAAGCAGATGATTGAACGGAAGGCCATGCCATGTTGAAGTTATTTAGTCGTACAAGATGTCAACCAAGTTTCCTGTCAGCTTCCGGTGACAGCGACAATTGATTTCCTGGCTGACTAACCACGTGATTTTCTGAGATAAATCACTGCTACTCACGAATTCAACGGGAAACTCAGCTTATAATCCCCAGGTGGGGAAAACCGTTGAACCGGAATATTAATATCACTTCGTTTCCATGCCGTGTGTGTTTTTATGCTGGTAATAGGATATCGAGTGATCCGGAATTCATAATCTACGGTATATCTGGAAACGCTCGGTTTTATAGAGTCCATTTGTGTACGGTACACGGAGAAGAATAAATCAATATTGTCTTGCAGTAAAGATATTTTTAAGTAACAGCCTTTGGAAAAGCAACAGAGGAGCTAAGACTTCTGTTTCCGTGAGAGCAACAATGACGCCCGCTGCTGGTGGGGCGCACATTAATCTAATGCCATCTTTGCAAATCGCCCGTCAACCCATAAAACTCGGTTTACAATTTATATTGCACTATGTATGTTTTCCGTGATCGAAACAATGTTTTTTGTTCGGTAACTAACGCCGAGGCGTAAGGGTGCACAAAGCATTCCTAAATAGGCTGTATATTAGTTTGCAAACAAGATTTTATTCCACTCTGGATAAAAAAGTCAGTCACACCATTACAAGTCTGTACATCCTTGAGTTTCTGAAAACGTTGTATTATCAGCTTCATCTATACTTTGTCTGCATTCAGACAAAATCTTCAGCAGATTTTGCGATCTGTCAATGGATTTCCATTACCAGCAGTAAATGGCGTGGTAGAAATCTGTGGGGGAATTTATAGTGGACAGGGATTTTACTGGGTTTCTATAAGTGCTGTCTATGGGGGACTCTATAATAGACATGGATTTTACTGGGTTTCTATCAGTGCCGTCCATTAGAGACTTCATAGTGGACAAGAATTTTACTGGGTTTCTATCAGTGCCGTCCATTAGAGACTTCATAGTGGACAAGAATTTTACTGGGTTTCTATCAGTGCCGTCTGTGGGGGACTTCATAGTGGACAAGGATTTTACTGGGTTTCTAGCAGTGCCGTCCATTAGGGACTTTGGTGTCGACAAGGATTTTAATGGGTTTCTGTCTGTGCCATCTTTGGGGGACTTTATAGTGGACTAGGATTTTACTGGGTTTCTATCTGTGCCGTATATGCTGGACTTTATAGTCGACAAGGATTTTACTGGGTTTCTATCTGTGCCATCTGTGGGGGACTTTATAGTGGACTAGGATTTTACTGGGCTTCTGTCTGTGCCACCTGTGGTGGACTTCATAGTCGACAAGGATTTTACTGGGTTTCTATCAGTGTCGTCCATTAGGGGCTTTATAGTCGACAAGGATTTTACTGGGCTTCTGTCTGTGCCACCTGTGGGGGACTTTATAGTGGACTAGGATTTTACTGGGTTTCTATCTGTGCCGTCTATGCTGGATTTCATAGTCGACAAGGATTTTACTGGGTTTCTATTTGTACCGTCTATGGGACACTTTATAGTCGACAAGGATTTTACTGGGATTCTATTAATGCCGTCCATTAGGGACTTTATAGTCGACAAAGAGTTTACTGGGTTTCTATTTGTGCCGTCTATGGGCTACTTTATAATAGACAAGGAGTTTACTGGGTTTCTATCAGTGCCGTCTTTGGGTGACTTTATAGTCTACAAGGATTTTGCTGGGTTTCTTTTAGTGCCGTCTATGGGGGACTCTATAGTCGACAAGGAGTGTAGTGGGTTTCTATTTGTGCCGTCTATGGGGGACTTCATAGTCGACATATTTCATATTTCATAATAGACAAGGAATTTATTTGGTTTCTATCAGTGCCGTGTATGGGCGACTTTATAATCGACAAGGATTTTATTGGATTTCTATGAGTGCCGTGTATGGGGGACTTTATAGTCGACAAGGAGTTTACTGGGTTTCTATTTGTGCCGTATATGGGCTACTTTATAATTGACAAGGATTTTACTGGGTTTCTATCTGTTCCGTCTACGGGGGAGTCTATAGTATACAAGGAATTTACTGGGTTTTACTGGGTTTCTATCTGTACCGTGTATGGGGGACTTTATAGTCGACAAGGATTTTACTGGGTTTCTATTTGTGCCGCCTTTTGAGCACTTTATAGTATACAAGAGTTTACTGGGTTTCTATCAGTACCATCTAAACCTTTTTGCCCAAGATCCTCACGCTTATGACGTGGTGTACGTAATGCACGATGCTTCAGCCAGAAATGTGTGAAAATGTAATTAAAGACATACAGATTTTATTTTCTTTGTATTTTCCCCGGTTTACTCTCATTACAATGCCATCCGCCGTCGTATGTGTGAAATATTCGTGAGTACGACGTAAAACACCAATTAAATAAATGAAATTTACAACAGCTGTACTGTAGGATGAAAGATTCATATATGTCATATGAACGGGCTTGCTTTCCTATACTGATCGTGTACATGAGGAAACTGGTAATGTAATTACTGGTCATTATCATTAATGACCAGTAATGATAAACTAAGCGAAAGTAATCTATATGTGCCACGAAACATCCATAGGAACAGCAAGACAAACGAACTGAAACATCACGTGCGCCAAAAGATCCATAACTGCATTTGGAAATAGAAGAATCTTGAAACTGGGTGAAACGAAACAAAGTGATAAACCAGCCGGAGCGCTAAAGTATTTAAGAGAATGTCCTAAACAGACCCTCTGTAAACACGCATGCGCGAATTTAAGCTTTAGTCATTTGGTTACTTTAAAACTTTTGTCATATTCATCACTGTAAAAACAGAATTGTATTATTTCCAAAAAAACTTTTACTCCTGGACAAAGAACATCGTACAAAGTCTCCAAAAAGTAAAAAACTTCCGTGAATAAATGAATATACCGGATTTTTAAGTAGATGAACAGCTGTCAGCTTGTATTTACTTATTGTATGCACTAACAAGCAATGGTAAAGGAATGCATCCATGGATACTGTCTTCGTCAACCTGTTGATAACGAAGTAGAACAAATACACATTGTTTGAAAACAGAAAGCTTACCGGATGTCCGGTGAGAGGGACAATCAGTTTTCTTACTGGATTAACGCGAGATTTAGCGATAAACATCCTTATTAGTCCCGAGAAATACATGAAACTGGTCCTGAAAAAGAGAAAACCGTAAGCCCAGAATATCACCCTCACGTTGGGTGTTCTTTATCCCAGAAATGAAATATCGGGTGATCCGAAATTCACCATCCAGCCGAAGTCCGGAATAGCTCGGATTTCTTGAGTCCATTTTTTGTACGTTAAACAAATCGTTGAACAAATCGATATTGGCCTCCAGTGGAGTTGATTTTGAGGTAAACGTCTAAACTAAAGGGAGAGCGAAGGTCAGACATCTGGCTCTGTTTGAACAACAATGGCGCCAGGCGCTGGTCGAAAACAGATGCATCTGAAGACGCCTGCAAAAATCTCCCATCACCCCAAATAAATTAACCAGTGCGCTTTGTGAGATTTTTCATTTTTTGTAATCAATACTTCTTGGACCAGAATGGGGACAATATCGACGTACTTATGATTTTAAGAATGACCTACCTCGGTGTCGAACACTTTACCAATTCTGTTGTATGCACTGTCACATAGGCATATGTAGACATGCAGACATGTTCTAAACTCTGGCACCAAAATTAATAGAATAAATCAATCAATTAAGCAAAGTTGGTTTATAACAATTTCAACCACAGGAGATTACAGGGCTCATCCTTGTAATGGCAGCTTATCAGCGACTAGCTATGCACTGAGGTCAAGTTTACATTAAGTTATGGGGACGGGAGCAGGGGGTGGGGGGGGGGCATAATTATCACGTGGACTATTCGACAAACCAGTTCATAGCGAAGGTTATATTAGGCTAGTGGTTCAAGTGGCCATATGTTCTTTTCTGGTGAACTCGTTTCTCTTCCGAAAAGAAGAAAAACGTGCTGAATCCCTGTGAGATAACCAAGATCTTACACGAGTGATGTTGTTAGCGCGTCATCTCCGATCGTAATAATGTATTACTACGGTTTGAAGGTGAATAAATGTGTCATCGTGCGCAGAGAACAGATTACTGTAAGTGACGTCGTTGCTCTGATTTAACGCTCCATGAGCTGAGCCATATTTACCAATGAGCTCTTACTAGTGTGTAAACAGTCGAAGCGGAAGTTAAATATACTTACATGTATGTTTAGAGTAAATAAAATACCAAGAAGTCTACTATATTTCTTGATTGTAATCAAGAAATATAGTAGACTTCTTTATTGAGGAACAAAATAGTTCATAACCAAAGGCACACGGTAATTACATTTCTCTGGGAACTATAATACACAAAAAGTTAACCACTCTTGTCCAGTGTGGGACTGACAGCTTACGAGTAGCTAGGGATAATCCAAGGGCGAGCTCACGTTGATAAAGAGAGAACAGAACTGCCCCGTCATTGGGCTAACCTGTGGATAGCTTAAATCAAATTGCGTCAATGACCCAAGTGGCCTATTTCTCTCTCCTTTTGGACCCCTTTGGAAAACAAAAGGATTCATCCAAGTGTAATTAAACCTTTTATAAGGGGATTTTACCATTCTCCATACTGTACCATTGTAATTTGTCTCGAAGTAACCAGTATAAAAGCTATAGTGGCCTCCGTAGCCGAGTAGGTAACATAAAGAAGCGCAGTGACTCCGGGGCCTCTTAACTATGCGGCCGCTCCAGCTTTTGTCGGCTTCCCTCACCGGTCGTACGTGGGAAGGTATGCCAGCGGATAGTCGTGCAGCTCCCGAGGCAGTGCTTGTTTTCCTATAGCCATAACGCACAATGAGTACGGCGTCAACCAGTGAAATAAATAAATAAATAAAAGGATGTTCAATCGGCAATCATCTTTTTTTTCAAGTTCATTATTTATAATCTCAGAATGCTGTAGTAATCACATATGTTGTAACGAGGAAAGGTCATGTGAGTGTAAACCAACTTAATCCCAATTTTTACTCTAGCTGTCAGTAAAATCATAATAAGCCTGAATGTATATTAACACATCACATGTTATGACTACTTGGCAATCTTTGCAAACTAAAACCAAAATTATGGATAACTAAAATTTGTTTAAAATACACAAACGCGATATTGACTTCAAAAAAGTGCAAAGAAAATTAAAGTTCATCACAAGATTTCAGTAAATTGTGTTTACAGCCTTTCTATTTTGGAAGAAAAGTCGTTGTCACATTCGTTTCGCCAATCTTCGTTGACAGAATTGACGTAGCTTTCCGTCTTACATACTGCAATGAAGTTCGACATCCGCCTTTAATGGTGGCACAATGGCGGATTTCTATTTCATTGAAATGTGAAAGGTAAGGAAGAAACGTCGAAATAATGTTGGCAGGACAGGACAGGCAAAACCTTGGTTTTCTCCTTATCCCTGCACTCCACAGCTGAAAGGATTGAAACCGCTATGAAACGTCGTTAACCACAGGGCCAAAACAACAACTTTTGGCGCATATGTGAGTTTTACTTTTTCATAATCACAGTTTCACTTTTGGGCAGACTCTTTCAGCCATGGTGCTAGCAAAGTATAAATCCCTAATATTAAACCGTTCACGTCAGCCTATTCCTGATGCGCACAGACAAGAGGTTATTTCACCTGTTATGTGAGGCAATTTGAAATCTATCAGATTGTCATGGCTGTTTTGTTTTACTCTATATGCTGTAGTCATAGGCTGTAAATATTACTACTAGACAATCCCGGTTTCAAACTGGGGTATCACAGAATGAGGAACGAAAATTTTCAAATAATTATAAATATCTGTTTTTCCGTCAAACCTGCTAGTTGTCAATTAGAACTAATTCACTTACTTTGAAAACAGATGACTAGATATAAGGTCACGGCATATTGATGTTATCTATTCCGCACACAACGTCGGCCAAGTTTCCTGTCAACTTCCGGTGACAGCGATAATTGGTTTTCTAGTTGACTTACTGTGTGATTTAGTTTACGAGATAAATCACCACTGCTCATGAACCCGACAAGAAACTGAGCCTATAATCCCCGGGTGGAGAAACCGTTGTACCGGAATATTAATGTCACTTCGTTCTCATGTCAGCTGTGTTTTTCTGCTGGTAATGGGATATCGGATGATGGGGAATGCACAACCCAAGCTAGATCCGGAAACGGTCGGTTTTATAGATTACATTTTTGTTCGTTAAACGGTGTATAACAAATCGATATTGCCTTGTAGTAATGGAGATGCCTTTAAAGTAACAGCCCTCGGAAAAGCAACAGAGGGGTAAGACATCTGTCTCCGAGAGAGCAACGATGGCGTCTGCTGCTGTTGGGAAAGATATTCATCTAATGTCATCTCCGCGAATCAGCCCATAAAACTTAGTTGACAATTTATATTACCCTTTGTATCTTTCCACGTAATCAAAATATTGGTTTTTCAGGAAAACAGGGCTTTAGGTACGTGCGTATAAGTCGTTGCTATTAAAACATTTACATAAACAATTAGAATAAAACCAAACGTAAGTTAACTTTTTTTAGTCTGTGCACGTGCGAACATAATGGTAAAAATTCCGTGGAATCATGGTGATTTTAATTTCGTAATACAGATTGCGCAGCTCCCGAAATCCACGTGCCATACAAACATAACAAATAAAAACGACGCTTTTACACCGGCGAAAATAAGCAGTAACCCAATTATGGCAGTAACACAATGGCTAACCGTCGCGAATGCACACCAAGAACTAACAGTTACTGAGGATGGCAAATGGTGTCACAATGGCTAACCGTCGCGAATGCACACCAAGAACTGTAGGTTACTGAGGATGGCAAATGGTGTCACGATGGCTAACCGTCGTGAATGCACACCAAGAACTGACGGTTACTGAGGATGGCAATTGGTGTCACAATGGCTAACCGTCGCGAATGCACACCAAGAACTGACGGTTACTGAGGATGGCAAATCGTGTCACAATGGATAACCGTCGTGAATGCACACCAAGAACTGACGGTTACTGAGGATGTCAAATGGTGCCACAATGGATAACCGTCGTGAATGCACACCAAGAACTGACGGTTACTGAGGATGACAAATGGTGTCACAATGGATAACCGTCCTGAATGCACATCAAGCACTGACGGATACTGAGGATGGCAAATGGTGTCACAATGGCTAACCGTAGCGAATGCACACCAAGAACTGACTGTTACTGAGGATGTCAAATGGTGCCACAATGGCTAACCGTCGTGCATGCACACCAAGAACTGACGGTTACCGAGGATGGCAATTGGTGTCACAATGGATAACCGTCGTGAATGCACACCAAGAACTGACGGATACTGAGGATGGCAAATTGTGTCACAATGGCTAACCGTCGTGAATGCACACCAAGAACTGACTGTTACTGAGGATGGCAAATGGTGTCACAATGGCTAACCGTCGTGAATGCACACCAAGAACTGACGGTTACTGAGGATGGCAAATGGTGTCACAATGGATAACCGTCGTGAATGCACACCAAGAACTGACTGTTACTGAGGATGGCAATTGGTGTCACAATGGCTAACCGTCGTGAATGCACACCAAGAACTGACAGTTACTGAGGATGGCAATTGGTGTCACAATGGATAACCGTCGTGAATGCACACCAAGAACTGACGGATACTGAGGATGGCAATTGGTGTCACAATGGGTAACCGTCGTACATGCACACCAAGAATTGACGGTTACTGAGGATGGCAATTGGTGTCACAGTGGCTAACCGTCCTGAATGCACACCAAGAACTGACGGCTACTGAGGATGGCAATTGGTGTCACAATGGATAACCGTCGTGAATGCACACCAAGAACTGACTGTTACTGAGGATGGCAAATTGTGTCACAATGGCTAACCGTCGTGAATGCACACCAAGAACTGACGGTTACTGAGGATGGCAATTGGTGTCACAATGGATAACCGTCCTGAATGCACACGAAGAACTGACGGATACTGAGGATGGCAAATCGTGTCACAATGGCTAACCGTCCTGAATGCACACCAAGAACTGACGGTTACTGAGGATGGCAAATGGTGTCACAATGGATAACCGTCGTGAATGCACACCAAGAACTGACTGTTACTGAGGATGGCAAATGGTGTCACAATGGCTAACCGTCCTGAATGCACACCAAGAACTGACGGTTACCGAGGATGGCAATTGGTGTCACAATGGGTAACCGTCGTGAATGCACACCAAGAACTGACAGTTACTGAGGATGGCAAATTGTGTCACAATGGATAACCGTCGTGAATGCACACCAAGAACTGACGGATACTGAGGATGGCAAATGGTGTCACAATGGATAACCGTCGTGAATGCACACCAAGAACTGATTGTTACTGAGGATGGCAAATGGTGTCACAATGGCTAACCGTCCTGAATGCACACCAAGAACTGACGGTTACTGAGGATGGCAATTGGTGTCACAATGGATAACCGTCGTACATGCACACTAAGAACTGACGGTTACTGAGGATGGCAATTGGTGTCACAATGGCTAACCGTCCTGAATGCACACCAAGAACTGACGGTTACTGAGGATGGCAATTGGTGTCACAATGGATAACCGTCCTGAATGCACACCAAGAACTGACTGTTACTGAGGATGGCAAATGGTGTCACAATGGCTAACCGTCGTGAATGCACACCAAGAACTGACGGTTACTGAGGATGGCAATTGGTGTCACAATGGATAACCGTCGTGAATGCACACCAAGAACTGACGGATACTGAGGATGGCAAATCGTGTCACAATGGCTAACCGTCGTGAATGCACACCAAGAACTGACGGTTACTGAGGATGGCAAATCGTGTCACAATGGCTAACCGTCCTGAATGCACACCAAGAACTGACGGTTACTGAGGATGGCAAATGGTGTCACAATGGATAACCGTCGTGAATGCACACTAAGAACTGATTGTTACTGAGGATGGCAAATGGTGTCACAATGGATAACCGTCCTGAATGCACACCAAGAACTGACGGTTACTGAGGATGGCAATTGGTGTCACAATGGATAACCGTCGTACATGCACACCAAGAACTGACGGTTACTGAGGATGGCAATTGGTGTCACAATGGCTAACCGTCGTGAATGCACACCAAGAACTGACAGTTACTGAGGATGGCAATTGGTGTCACAATGGCTAACCGTCGTGAATGCACACCAAGAACTGACAGTTACTGAGGATGGCAAATTGTGTCACAATGTATAACCGTCGTGAATGCACACCAAGAACTGACGGATACTGAGGATGGCAAATGGTGTCACAATGGATAACCGTCGTGAATGCACATCAAGCACTGACGGTTACTGAGGATGGCAAATGGTGTCACAATGGATAACCGTCGTGAATGCACACCAACACCACTCGTTGCTGATTTGTTTGTTCGTTTTGTGGTTGACACTCTTTTAATTTGGTTGCATTTAGAATTATTTTTGGCCGTTGGACTTCGGTGTATTTTGGTAACGGAATTTTCTCAGTGCCTACCTTTTTTCGTATCGGATGGTTGGGGACACTGGAAGACAGACATTATTATCACTTCCTAACCGAAGACAAATGTTATAATCACTTGGTAATCTTTGACAAACGTTGTAATCACTCGGTAACCGAAAGCAGACGTTATAATCACTTCGTAACCAAAAACAAACGTTATAATCACTTTGTAACCAAAGACAGACGCCATAATCACTTTGCAACCGAAGACAGACGTTATAATCACATGATAACCGAAGACAAGCATTCACCCGATTACTCAAGACAGACGTTATAACCTGATAACCGAAGACAACCGTTATAAATACCTGATATTTTCTTGAGTTCTGTGACCAAGCTATGGTGTTAGGGGTAGCCTAAATTATTAGTATTTAGAAATTTGAGAAGCAAAATGACATAAAGCAATACTTCCCCACTTACGTTTGTTGTCGCCGCAGCTTTGGCTCTACTCTCTGTGATGTTTATTTATTTATTTATTTATTTTTTATTGAATAGGTGCTCTCCACACATGGACGGAGAAAAAGCCAGGCAACGGCACTGGTGAGAGGCGACTGGGTCATTGCGCAGCGGTCATCTATGATGTAATCTTTTGTATTACTGCAGGCATGTCATTCATTCCCCTATATCTCAGCCACCGTAGCACACCACAGGCAGTGTTGGGTTCAGTACGAGGGACCAACACAAAGATACCGTTTCCTGTACATTGGTGAAGTCATTTATTGAGAGAAACAGAGATTAACAGGCAACAGCGTACGTTAAATGAACTTTACGTCTCCACCGGCTCGTAATGTACATCAGGTTAGCCCTTCTTGGCCTACAAATCACGGAGTTCACAGCTATACTGGCAGATTGGATAATCCGAGGGCAAGCTCACATTGATTTATGGTAGATGTAATTGCCTTGTGGGTTATTCGGCCAACCCCTTGACAGCCTGGATTAAATTAGGTCAATCGTTCAAGTGGAACATTTGGACGTGGTAGACATTGTTCTACTTCCGACAGTGCTGCCTTTGTCGTGTAGAACAACAGACATGTGACCCAAACTGCTGTTTGTATTATTATGGCGGTACTAATCTTTTAGGCAAACAAACTTGCTACACTAAATGTTGAATATCAGAAAGCTTGTTGTTTTTGACTTCTGGTTGTTAGTCACGTGTAAATGAGTTTAGCTAGCCTTTGGTAGTATCAAGAAATACTCTTCTTTTTCACTTAGGAGGACAGACTTTGCTAGTAATAAACAAAACGACGAACACTTTGTACATAATGACTTATTCACAAGATTTCAGAAGAGACTTCTCCACTTATCAGGCGCAGAGGCAATAATGTCACATGGTATATCTACAGCTTGGAAATGACAAAAACACATAAAAGCCTGCAACTGTGACCTGAGTGAAACAATATAGTCACCTGAGTGAAACAATAACACAGGGCTTACAATCCAGAGTACCAAAAGAAAAACAAGGGTATGTACAGAAAAAGAAAAAAAATCACGTTGGTCGGCTTTGTGTATATTGTGTAGAAACAAAAAAAAAACAGAATCATGAAGATCCATTACATGTATACAATTATTTATAAACATTGGATAAAAATAATGGTGCTGAGGAGGTCATGTTGTCCAGGGAAGGCTTGTGTTTGGCTGTATACATTGACTTATTTACTCTCAGTTGGCAATCGCTTGAACTGTAATCAAGAGTTTTGTGCTTGAGTTTGTGTGGACTATGCCCGGTTTTGAGGCAGTTGTCACCTACAGCAGAGAATTTATATTTAGAGCTGCAGACGTCGTGTACAAGTAACCTGTCAGTTAGGTGTCTGTACATTCAGAACATGTAGAGCATTCCTCACAGATGATTCTGTACACGAATTTTCTTCCGAGTCCAGGTTTATCTCTGTCTTTGAAAGGAAAGACAGAGCTTATGTCATATTTATTTTCGCAAATTAAAACAATTTTGGTACAGGGAAAGAGTTTGTTAAGACTTTTCAGGTCACCGTGAAGCTGGTTTGTGATTGGTCCAAGATGTGGTAATTTAGATAGATAAGTTTCTTTTCAGGGCCAAAGTTTTAATTTCTCTACCTTGGGTTTGAATTTGTTGTCTAGAAATTGTCTAATGGTTTGGTCAATTAAATACTGTGAAAATTTATTCTCTTGTAAGGTTTTCTTAGGATGTTGCAATTGTAAGTGAAAAATTTATATGAGCTGCCAAGATTTGTGAAGTAATTTCCCGATAAGGTGGATTTTGTGGATGCTGGGTATAAAACTACTTCATCTACTGTTCGTGGGTTTCCTGAAAATAGCTGTTTCAGTGGTGGTGTTGGTCTTTGAGATGAGAGTGTCTAGGAAAGGAAGAGTCTGGTTAGTTTTAGGTTCCGATGTAAATTTGATACTTGGGTGAAATGAGTTAAGGTATGCGAGAAATTTGTTGACATCATCTTCTCTGCTGAAAGCCAAGAAAGTGTCGTCAACATATCGTTTGTATTCAGCAGGGCAAGAGTAACGTCCTGTTTGTGCACAAATTGAAGGCAGAAAAGTTCATGAAAAAAGCAGCCATAAATGCAGCCAGAGGTGACCCCATGGCGACCCCATGGCGACCCCATCAGTTTGCTCATAGTAACGATCACTGAAACACCAAAGCTGTATAGGAACTTGTAAGTTGAAGTTCATTGTTCGCGAGCAGCCATTTACAGAATGAGAAACTGTCTTTGGTCATGGTAGATTGATGCCTAGTTTATTTCAGGAGATCAGCTAAATAGTTGGCCACTTTGTAATTGTAGCTATCAAATATTGATAGAATAGGACGAACGGGGGGTTCCAAACTTGTGTATTTTAGGTACTCCATAGAGAACCGAAGTACGAGAGACTTCTGTTCTTAGTTGTTCAGAGAGTTTATCGGACATGACATCTTGTCGCTTTTTCCAAGCTGTATACATACCATGTCAGATTACTGCCACTTTGCAGTTTACCACTACACATAATGGTGAGAGAAGTCTCTTCCTAAAGCTTGTGAATAAGTCATTATGTACAAAGTGTTTTTTGTTGTTTTGTTCATCCCTAGCATTGTGAAACCTATCCATGCTCGTATCATTTCATGATGACTTTGACTCCTTATTTTATGCCATTCTATGCCGCGATGTTTAATTGCAAATGGTTCAAAATTGAAAAGTCTGCCAGAATGTTTAAATGAGGCGCTGTGAGTTCAGTGTAAATGGCGCATGTGCACAGCGCTCAGTAAACTTGACATGTAAACATGGCTGATTACATGCGTAAAAGAAGGACTTACCACTTGGTAGTGACAGGATCGCGCAAAAGGAGGCTCGACAGGTTGAGAAAGTCTAGCGTTCTAACTGGTGGTCAGTTTGAATTGTGGAGCACATTGGAGAAAAAAAAGGATCTCATGAACCACGAAGATGTCGCTTAGTCAGTGCTTGTTGAACTTCCCGCTTACCAGCAGCTTACTTCGTGGACGGCAGCGATCGGCCTTAAAACCGTTATTAAGAACATTATAAGTAGCATTTTTAGTCAAACTTCCACTATTTATTGCATGCCAGTTATGATAAAATATGTATTATCTTCCGTATAATACTTAGATGGAGCCATTTCGATTGAGTAGAAAAGATAGTAAGACCACACTGTCGCTGTTTCTACCACCCAAAGGTACTTCGCTGGACATGTATGTTTTGACCAGAACTTTTCGAAAGCTATGCATATGCTTCGGACCCTTCCAGATCAATATTAATGAGGCAAAATGGCCCGCCATCTTTGTGTTGAATTCGAATAACAGCAAGACTTCTCCGGGCTCGTACAAGCTACATACGCAATGATTTTTTACTTAGTTAGTTTGTGAACGAACTTTAAAATTTCATTAAGGCGTCAGAATCAGAATTTGTTTAACAATCCAAATTTTGGGCCACCGTGTAACTTTAAGAGATCTGTAACTTGTTACGTCTTGCAAACGAATTACCAAGGCACAAAGCAGTGCGTAGCAGAAGGTGTGTTATTTTGCACCAATCCAAATGCTTTTGTTGTGAATATAGAAACGTCAGTAAAAACATCACAAATCCGCACAGCTTTACGTGCATAAAACGTTGTATTATCAACAAAATTCATCAGCAATTCCTCCAAAAAGATTTGGCAGATTTTACGATGTGACATCGACCATGCAGTGCCACCAGTAAAAAGCTTGCCTCACATCTGTACATCTGAATACGGTAACGTTAATGAGAAAACTTACAACAATAAATTAGGCTTTGTGTTGGCGAAGCACTTATACGATCTCAAATATGGTTTTCTCCCACACTTTATGGGTAGTTTACCGTTGAGAAGGATTTTCTGGGCTTCTATCAATGTTACCTTCTTATAACTTCTTTATACCTTTCTGCCTTGATCATAGCGATAGGTATTAACATTCTCTGCAAGGCCAGCAAGGCGGTGTATTATGTTATTGGAGAGTAGTGTGAAAGAACAGGAAAAAAAACACCATAATGGCGTCGTTCAAAACAGGCAAAACACTGGGACTTGCGTTAAGACAGCACTCCAAAGTGACGATATTAAAACCGTTTTCCTACGACGATCTCAAAATCCCCCCCCCCCCAAAAAAACAAGGACCACTGAGTTTGTTTTACTTTCTTTGTAGTGACAAGGTTGTGGTAAGAATTTGCAGCGATTGTATAAGGGCATAGGCTTGGTGTAAGATAAAATGATTTAACACATTTCAGTAAAGCTAACACACATGGAGTCATTCATGAATACTTAAGTTATTAAACGTCTTAAACCAAATCAGTCAATCAATCAAACGCGCAAATATATTCCGGATTCGTCTGGGTGTTGAAGACCTTATCACGTGTTAGTTGAGACACAGCCAAAAATTTAAAAGGACTATTTTCTCCCACGAAATAATCGCTTTATGGATATTTGAGAAAGAAGACATTATTACCTAAAGTTTAGTTTTAACTGTTTCACGGTTAGTTTTGGAGAATTTATGTCTCGTGTGCAAATGCATGCTGAAGTGTCGAAGCAGTGCGTCTTGAAAGATTGGCTAACATGCTAAGGCAGATTTTGAATTTGAAATTCTAATTTGCGATTGTGAGGAAATGTTCCGAAAAATCAATTCCGTCAAAAATCCGTTTGTTTACGGCTCCCTGAACTCCTGGTTAACAGGAATTAGGCCAGTAATGTCTGAGAAAGGAATATCCTGGGAGCGGTTTTTACGTGTCTATGCTTATACAACTGTTGTACTGTAGAGGAAATGGATATTTTATGATGACAAGATTAAAGTTTTCTCCTTTCAGTAATATCCATGGTGTCTTTGCTGTGTTGTTGCTGGACAGGATTCATGTAATATGTATCATGTGTACTATTGTTCTTTCTTATACTTGTTGTATATATGAAAACATTAGGAAGTGGAAACGCAACTAAAATGATAAACCAAGCGAAACATACACATGTGCGCCGAAACATCCACAGGAACACATCAATAGGTCATCTGTCCACACGCATGCGTGAACTGAAACTTAAGTCCAAAGGTGTCATTGAAGCTTTCGTCCTGTTCACTACTGTAAACGGCAGGGCAATGATTTCCAAAAATTCTTTACTCCTGGCCACATAATACCGCAGAAAGTCTCCAAAAAGTAAAAAGCCTCTGTTAATAAATGAAAACACTGGATTTCTAGGTTGATGAACAGCTGTCGACATTTATTGACTCATTGTATGCACTGAGAAGCAAGGGTAGAGATACTTTCTGCGTCTTACCTGTCGATTACGAAGTAGAACAAGTACACATTGTTTGAAAACAATGCTGACCGGAAGTCCGGTAAGAGGGACAGTCGGTTTTCTGAGTGATATTACACGAGATTTAGCCAGAAACATCACCGTTAGTCAAAAGACTTACATGGTACTCAGTCCTGCAATCGTCTAATTGGGAAAACCGTTAAACCAGGATATCCCTGTGACTTGGTTTTCACGTGAAGTGTTTTTCCCCCGGTAATGGAATATCGGAAGTTCCATAATTCACCTCCAAGCCGAAGCCCGGAAAGGCTCGATTTTATTGGTTTCACTCTTTTTTTCACGTTGAACATATCGAGATTGTCCTCTAATGGAGGTGAGTTTGAGGTAAAAGTCTACAAGTCGAGACAAGTTTTATGCATTTTTAATCATTTTTAAATAAATACTCAGGCTTGTAATGGCCTGCATTGTATATCATTGGCTTAGGAAAGTAGGTACACAGTCAGACCATGTGCCACAGTTGGCATTGGCGATGGCTTGGTTGTGTTGTAAATGCACGTAACGGCGTCTGTTACTGAGAAAGGTCAGCACTCATATGCTTTTACAAATTACCCCCCCCCCCCCCCTTGGAATTGATCACACACTATGCCCCGTCCCTTTCAATCCCCCTACACCCTTACACACATGAACACACAGAGGCTCAAACCATCCTCACCACAATTTCAAAGTGGCCATATCTTCAGTGGTATCATTACTACTTTGAATACAGTTAAATGAAATAAGTGGCACTTTAAATACTTTAGGGAAGCTCTGAGAGAAAGTTTGCATGGATTTATGGTGGGCATAAATGCCACGTGATCTGTTCAGCAAACCTGTTCATAGCAAAGATTAAATTGGGACAGAGGCTCAAGTGGCGTTGTATTCATGTCTGGTGAACTCTGTAAACATACTTTCACTTTGGAAAGAATAGGGTAATGTGACAAATGACCTTATTGGCACATGGAATAACCGAGTTCTTAACGTATCAACTCCGATCGTAACAAAATGTTACTACTGGTTTAAGTCAAGAACCCGACCATGTTTTCTGAATATTGGGTATAAGATTTATTGAGGAACACAACAGGTCATAAGCAACAGTATAGGTTAAACGAAATACTCTTGTCTAAGGACTATATGCGCTCAGAATTAACCACCCTTGACTTATCGATTACAAAGCCCAATGCGGGACGGAAGCTTACCAGTAGCTATGTATAATCCACGTAACTGTTCCATATGTTATTGGACCAACCAGTTGATGGCATGAATCAACCTAGGTCTATGGCCCAAATTGGCAAGTATTCACTCCGTTTGGAAAACAACAGGATTCAACAAGTACAGCGAAGCCTTTATATTCTACAGACAGGACAGAAGGATTTACTTCTCTTATTCGCCACACGGCACACATGCAGTTTGTATTGAAGAAACCACTATAAAACTTAATCTCCATTTTGACGAACGAAACTACATAATTGCTCGGCAATGATTTGTTTTTCCATAGCATTGTTTAATGTGTCAGTATATTAAAATAAACACGCTTGCTATAAGGTTGAAAGATAATTGTTCACATTAAAAAATTCAAATCTATATTTGCTCTTTAGCTCTCAGTTAAAATTATATTTCATTACTACTAGATAATCCGAAATAAAAGTTAAAAATGTAGAAAGTTCACATCTGACAAGAACATAGAAACTCATCTCTTAAGTGAACGCTTCCCCGCGTTGTAGCTCCGACAAACTGGAATGTTAAGTAAAACAATTCCACACGCTTTCTGTGCAGGTGACTGAGAGGAAAGCCATGACACGTGGATGGTATTCAGTCGTACAAGATGTCAGCTAAGCTTCCTGTCAACTTTCGGTGACAGAGGCAATTAGTTTTCTCAGTGACTTACCGCGTGATTTTGCGAGATAAATCATCACTAATCATGAATACGACAAGAAAGTGAGTCCCTGGGCCGAGAAAACCGTGGTACCGGAATGTTAATATCACTTACCGTGTGTGTTCAGCTGATAATGGGATATCGGGCGATGGGAAATACACAACCCGAGCTAGATCCGGAAACGTTCGGTTTTACAGGGTCCATTTTTCAACGTTACACGGAGTAGAATGAATCGATATTGTAATGGAGATGCTTTTAAAGTAACAGCCTTCGCAAAAGCAACAGAGGAGCTAAGACATCTGTCTCCGTGAGAGGAACAATGACGTCTGCTACTGTTGGGAAACACATTCAGCTAATGTCATCTCCGTAAAACTCCCGTCAGCCCATAAAACTCTGTTTACAATTTATATTACATTTTGTATCTCTTTACGTAATCAAAAATGGCTTTCCATCAAAAGAGGGCTCTGGGTAATTTAACCCATGGTGCTTGGGTGCGTGTAAGTTGCTGCTATTTCATGAACAGTTAGAATAAAACCCTCAAAAGAGGCTTACTTTCAACGGTTATGTGCGGCCATTTACCAACACAGTCGTCGCTGCTCTGGTTTTAATCTCTTTAATGCAGAATGTTTCCTTCATCCTAGGAAGTCATTTGCGACTGACCAACTCTTTCGTTACCGCCGAGTAGCCCTAAATCTAATTTCCTCAAGCCTTCCTAGCCTACCGTTGTCCACACGTCGAACAGTGCTGCTCAAAATTTCATGATATAATCAAGGTCAAACTTTCACGATAAAATGAAGGGTAAAATTTCATGATATAATCAAGGTCAAAATTTCATGATATAATCAAGGTCAAACTTTCACGATATAGTGAAGGTTAAAATTTCATGTTATGATCAAGGTCAAAAGTTCATGATATAATCAAGGTCAAAATTTCATGATATAATCAAGGTCAAACTTTCACGATAAAATGAAGGTTAAAATTTCATGATATAATCAAGGTCAAAATGTCACGATATAGTGAAGGTTAAAATTTCATGTTATGTTCAAGGTCAAAAGTTCATGATATAATCAAGGTCAAAATTTCATGATATAATCAAAGACAATATTTCATGGGATATATGTAATAATATAGTCACAACTCTGTGGTACCGATTCGCCGCACACACGAAGGGTCTGGTGGTGACAACTTGACAATGGTTATGCACACTTTGTTACCCATTTCCAAGTTAATACATCCGTTTTAACTAATACCCACCAAAGTCACCAAAGTAAACCTGTTAACTTCTGTCCACCAAAATGACATTTAACAGAGCAGAGAAAATACAATGGAGCCAGGCCCAAAAAGTCACAAAGATTAGAGCTACAGATAACAGGATCAACATACATGCACACGTACATAAGTACACACGCAGGTATGCTACCACCAAAATGGTGCTATTACCATTTCACGCACGGGTGTCGATGATGAGTAAAATTAAATTAAGGCTAATATAAGACTCGGGCGACACTTTAGATACACAATGTTAAGCATTCGTGACCTACAAATTACAGAGCTCAGCTTTGTAGTGGCGGCTTAACAGCGACAAGGGAAGCTCTGAGGTCAAGTTTACATGGCATTATGGGGGACATAGTTGTCACGTGGACAATTCGGCAAACCAGTTGATAGCGTAGATTAAATTAGGTCAAGTGGCCATATATTCTTTTTTGGTGAGCTTTGTAAGCTACTTACAACAGGGTAGCGTAGTGTGACAAATGATGCCAAAGGCACGAACAATATCCCAGATCTGTTGTTAACGTGTCAACTCCGATCGTACTCTTATTCCAGTTTTCAGGTACAGACATGAGCCATACTTCACTAGAATAGTTCAATGTAAAAGACGTCGCTGCCCAAGTTTAGACCTTCGTGTTGTGGCATTTTGCACCACTCACCTTTTCCACATTCTTAAATTGGAAAACAAAAAGGATTCAAAAAATCATAACTAAACACTTTCATTCTACGGTACACATTCAATTTATCTTGAGAAAAAAACAGTACAATACTTATTCTCTATCTTTGACATATTTCACTTTAGCTGTCAGTTAAAATATGATAAGTATGTAAGTATATTATAACCATTATATTGCATTACTGCCAGACAATTCTTAGAAACTGAAGTCAAAAAATGTAGATAGCTCACATCGGATAAGGATAGAGAAGCTCGTCTCCCAAATAATCATGTCCCGGTCTTGTTTCTCCGACACAAAGAAATGTGAAATGGAGCAATTACACATGCTTTGTAACCAGATGGCTGAGTGGAAGAGCACGCCATGTTGATGTTATTTGATCGATACAAGATGTCAACGATGTTTTCTGTCAACTTCCGGTGACAGTGACAATGTGTTTTCTTGCTGACGTACCGTGTGTTTTTTTTGAGATAAATCACGGCTACTCACGAATCTGACCGGAAACCGAGCCTATAATCCCCTGAGTCGAGAAAACCGTTGTACCGGAATATTAATATCACTTTGTTTTCATGCCAGCTGTGATTTTTGGTAGTGATGGGGAAATCACAACCCAAGCTGGATCAAGAAACACTCATTTTTGTACGTTGGACGGGGTAAAGCAAATCGATATTGTGATGGAGATGGTTTTAAAGTAACAGCCTTCGGAAAAGCAACAGAGGGGCCAAGACATATATCTCCTTGAGAGGAACAATGACGTCTGCTGTTGATGGGAAATACATTCAGCTAATGTCACCAAATCGCCCGTCAGCCCATAAAGCTTGGTTCACAATTTACATTACACTTTGTATGCTTTGCGTAATCAGAACATTGGCTTTTCAGGAAGACAGAGATCTCGGTAACTAATGCGATGATGGCTGCGTAGCACGTTTAAGTTGTAGCTATTTGAATATTTACATTAACATTTAGAATAAAACTCCACATGAGTTAAACTCACAGGATGTCAAATTTGTAACGTTGTGTGTAACTATTTACCAACTATCACATTTTGTCACTGTTCTGGTTTTACTCTGTATCCTGTCAGTTTTTTCTTATATCCGACTACAAATAATTTATCGTTTCCTCGCTCGTTAACGCTCAATACCACCGGGCAGACTTAGACCCACAGGCCCTAACAGCTGTCAGCCAACCGTGGACGAATATATGACACACTGCTGTTCTCAATTTCATGACGGGCTTATCATGATCGAATTTTCGTGGAATAATTTTACTCAAAATTTTGAAGAATAACGATGTTCAAAATCTCACGGGAGAGTGAGATACTCATGGTCAAATTTGTGTGGGATATATGTAATGATTGTCAATATTGCATGATATTGAATGTCCAACAGACAGCTTGACAATAGTTATGCACATTTTGTGACCCATGTCTAAGTCTATGCGTCCGCTTCATCTAATAATCACCAAAATACACGTGGCTGTTACCTTCTACCAACCTTGATGACATCCAACAGGGAGCAGAGTTCAAAGATGAAGGCCCAAAAATCACCAAGATTAGTTCCACCATTAGCTGGAACTACACACATACGTACAATCAGGAAATACGAAGTGTGGTCTATATCACACGCTTTCTGCTAAGACGAACTTCTCAGTGCACCTATCACTTAACCTGTCAGGTCCTGTGGTCAAATCCACTTTGTGCTGGTTAAACTGCGACTTTAAGTCAGGACACCTTTACAGCACTTAATAAAGCTCGTTGATTTGCTTTGGAATCTGCCCACTCCTCAACCTCTAAAACTGACCATTAGCATTAACTGCAATGTTTGTTGATCAATTGGCTGTGTATAGTAAAAGAAATAACAGTGAGAAAGGCAAATGAAGTCACAGTGCCTAACCGTGATATGTTGCACGCTATAAACACTGCTATCTGTTGTTGTTATTTTTTCTGTTTTCTGTCTGCTGACTAACATGTAAGAAGCCTCCTATAAATGAATTCGTCCAGTTTTCTTCTCATTTTGATGTTGCATAGCTGAGGTTGGAACTGTCCACCTGCAACATACTCACACAAGTCAGGCGTTATAATCACGTCGTCATCGAACTGTGGTCATAACATTTACACCAAAAGACGTACCCAAAACATCAGCACAAACTCTTCTACCCTTCGAATTGGTTGCAACTAGTTTTCCTGAGCCATGTCTCTAGCCCAGTCGTCTTCGTGTCGCCAAGCTATCAATGGAGTCAGGGGGAGTCTAAGTTGCCACTATTTAAGTATTTACATGACCAGTTACAATAATCACCTAAAGGAGCTAAAATCATAAGTTGTCTCATTTCACAGGTTACGTGTGACCATTTCCCGGGAAATATCACTCTGTCGTCACAACCCAAGGCCAGTTTCATGAAACCTATTCAGTGTTAAATTCCCCTTCGCTAAGCGCATTTCATATATCTCCTAGATACGTCGTCATTGTAGTCATGGGCTTAGTTAACTAAAGGCTTCTTTACTTGCGTTTCATGAAACCAGCCTCTCAATCTACTCTCTATGATGTGGTTTATATCACTGTAATTGGCGGTATTAACTTATTTCTCCTATTTCCTAAGCCGTCACAGTACGGGTTAAACATTGATTACACACACATCTGGAGTAATTACATTTTAACAACAAACACACCGGTTCTTTGATAACTGATTGAATCATTTAATGAGAGAAACTGAGGTTAACGGGCAACAATACAGGTTAAATGAAATATACCTCTCACCCGGCAGCAAAGAGTAAGTACTCTTGGCTTACAAATCGTCGAGTTCGCTGCTGTTTTGGCAGATCTGATAATCCATGGACAAGTTCACACTGATTTATGGTACACATAATTGCCTGATGGGTTATTCGGCTAACCGGTTGATAGTGTAGATTAAATTGGGTTAATGGCCAATTAGTAGCCCAAACTTTACTCTTTGTCTTATTATGGCTGCACAACTCTTTTAGGGAGACAAAATGGTCACAATTAATGTTGTATGTCTGAAAGTTAACAAGCACGATGTGTTTATTACATGTAGCTTAGTTTGTTTCTGGAAGTATCAAGCAACTGTTTTATTTTTACTTGACAATAGTGGACGCAGATCAACAACAAAAAGTGGTTTATTTACCTGTAAACACTGTTATCTGTGAACCTGTGAATTCTTGCAAATCCGTCATCAAGTTCGTTTGGCATGGATCTGAAAGTTTGGTTAGGTTGTGGATAGAAAAGTCAATAAAAAATCACAAATCCGTGGAGCTTTAGATGCATAAAAACATTGTATTGTAAACAAAAACCTACCTACATAAAACCTTCAGCAGATTTTACGATCTGCCATGGGACTTCCATTACCAGCAGTAAATGGCCTGGCTGAAGTCTTGCTTTGTACTACTCTAAAGCTAATGAGAAAACTTACAGTAGCAAAATAGTTTTATTCCAGGAGTCTTTACAGGAGAATTTGTATTTGGCAATGATTGTGTGGCGTTTCAATCAATCCATGGAGTTTAAACATGTTTGTCCATGTTCCTCGCACTTATAATGTGATGTACATAATGCACAGTCTTCCAACTCGAAAGGTGTGACCACCACAACAGCTACCTTTTCGATATTTCCCCGGAAATGGTCTCATGTAAGCTGACGAAATAAGACAGCTTATGATTTTCCCTCACTTAGGTGTTTATTTCAATTGTTCCTGTAAATGCTTAAACAGTAGCAACTAAGACACAATGACGACTGGGCAGGAGATAGGGCTGGGCAAAATTAGTAACCACGCCTTCGAAGGATAGTATACATTGTGGTGGTGGTTTGGGTATGTCTTTGAACTTTGATATGAAATTCATGCCTGGAATATTCATTGTCTGCCCGGTATCATTAAAAACTGATGACCGCTTCTCTCTTGTGAGTTATCGGCTTTATTTCTTATTTGTATAATTTCTTACATACCTTTGTCTTTGGGAGTTAGCGTTAAACGTTGTTTTGGAAATGGATCTTGCGACTATCGACTTGGAACGCCCTTTACGGACTACGAATGGTATAGGGATGTCGGACTTGACGCTTATATTTTGTTGTAAATTCATTTACAAGATGCCCCTTACATGAGACCAAAATTATTCTTAATGCGACTTTCAGCGTTCAATAAGCGAACAGTGTACCCCCCCCCCCTCCCCCTCCCCCTCCTCACCAAAAAATCCTGGGATTAATGCTGATGGTCAGTGTTATGAATTGAGGAGTCGGTGAATTCCGGAGTAAACCACCAACCTTTGTCAAGTGGTGGACATGTCTTCTGATTTAAAGTCGTAATTTGAATAGCACAAGACAGTAACACACAATGTCAAAGAATCGCTGGACGCACTGAGAAAGTCGCTTTACTACAACGAGGGTTTTGCAGACCACAGTTCCTATTTGGTTAAAACGTGTTTAGTAGATAATAATTATTTACAGAATAATAAATATAAATATACATGTACATATACATGCACACACACACACGCATACACACACACACACACACACACACACACACACACACACACACACACACACACACACACACACACACACACACACGCATGCATGCACGCACGCACGCACGCACACACACACACACACACAAATTGTGTGTGTGTATATATATGTGTGTGTGTGTGTGTGTGTGTGTGTGTAATAAATTATTTGTTTTACCTATTTATTTCTACTGTATCTTGATTTCATGCTTATGTTATATGCTCATGTTATATTAATACAGTTGTTGGAGAGACCCATTACCACGTCAAGACGGCCACTGAACTATAAAGCATGAAATCAAGATACAGTAGAAATAAATAGGTAAAATTAATTAGTTTTAGGTTAGCACTAAATAATACATTAGAATCTCTTGGTGTGGCTAATGAAAAGTCAGACCTCTAGACAAATAGACACATTCATCTCAGTCGGTACTACAGCCATAGAGGAGAGTTGTAGCTGAGATGTCCGTATAACCAAGCAGTCTTATATTATTTAACATGATATCCCTTTGAACAAGATACCTTTCGCACTCTAGTAGATAATGGGCAGCTGTTTCGAAAGGTCCACCACAAATACATTTAGGAGAGTCAGTAATAAAATTGTTAAATAAATCACGATTTAGCGAGTTACATCCATCTTTTTAGTCTACACAAAATTACATTTGACCAGCGCATGCCAACATAATACCATACCGGTGGCACTGGTGGATGAAATAGTTTTTCTGGACCTACTTTATGATTCTTTATGATTTTTGATCTGTCTGATTGAATATGGTAAAGTGTTCCAGTTCCGCACAGTTTGTGGGAGAAAGAGAATTACTAAAGCTGGCTGTTCTACATCGAAAAGTTGTTAGTTGATTTGTTGATCTGATTTGATACGGACTGCACTGATGTGCTGGTGGTGGTAGTTTGTTATCAAATACACTGCTAGTTACATCATTAACATAACGTTGAAAGAAAACCACCCTGTGTATATAGCGCCATTTAAGCAATTGAATGAAACCTGACTCTTCATAGAGTAGGTTAGAGGCAGCACGTTTAGTTAAACCAGTGATGACAAGTCCGTCCTTTTAGATGTTTTTAATGGTACTTACTTGATGTTCACTAACATTGCCCCAAACTATGTCTGCATATTCCACAGATGGTCTTATGAAACATTTATACATAATTTCTAGGCATTTTCTACTAAGTGCTCTGAACATGGATAATTTTTTATTCGCAGTTTCCAGAAGGTTGTCTATATGATAAGTCCATTCATTAAATGATATGTTATTACAGATTAATCCTAAATGCTTGTGCGATGTAGCTGAAGTTATATTTTACCTTGAAAACTGAAATGACAACTGCTACGCTTGTCTGCGTCTTGAAACAGTAAGTGTTACAGTATTTGTTGCATTAACGTCAACAAGCCAAGTTTTAGCCCAAACATCAATTTTTTCAAGGTCGTCAGTTATGGAACCATTAATTGTTTGCTGTATCAGTTGGTCGACTATAACGTAAAGGCAGGTGTCATCAGCAAATAAGTTGATATTGTTAGTAATTTCATTTGGAAGGTCATTAATATAGACAAGGAACAATAAAGGACCCAAGCCCTGGGGAACTCCAGATTTTAAATCTTTAAGATTTGATTGAGAACCGTTTAGTACAGATCTTTGCTTTCGATCTTTTAAATAATCCTAAAACCAGTTGAGCAGGTCAGCTTTTATCCCAAGTCACTTTAATTTAGCTTGTATGCCTTTGTGCCAAACTCGATCAAAAGCATTAGACATATCAAAAACACCTGCTGGTTCGGAGATATTTTTGGACGCAGGTGGCTAAATACTGTCCGAAAGAAAATTGGTCTGTAGTTTGAGGCCTTAGATGGGTTCCTGACGTGAATATAGGGTTAACGTTGGCAATTTTCCAGGAAGAGGGATACCGTCCTGAAGTTAAAGACAGATTCGAAAATGTCGTCAAAATAAGAGAAATTTCGTACTTAACTTCAAAAGGCATTTTGGGACTGATGCCATCTGGTCGAGTAACTTTACTCGTGTTAACAGATTTGAGCACCTGAAGTAAGTCATTGGATTCAACAGTGATACCTAGTAATTCTCTGTTAGTCTTAAGTGTAACATTGGGGCATGCTGCATTTGTGTCATTCAAGGAACAGACACAAGAAAAGATTATGTTCAGTATTATTCCTATTTCCTGTTTGTATGTATGTATGTATGTATGTATGTATGTATGTATGTATGTATGTATGTATGTATGTATGTATGTATGTATTTATGTATTTATGTATTTATGTATGTATGTTGTAAGTTCAAGTCCAGCTCATGCTGGCTTCCTCTCCTCCGTAAGTGGGAAGGTCTGCCAGCAACCCGCGGATGGTCGTGGGGTTCCCCCGGGATCTGCCCGGTTTCCACCCACCATAATGCTGGCCGCCGTCGTATAAGTGAAGTATTCTTGAGTACGGCGTAAAACACCAATCAAATAAATAAAATCAAATAAAATGTATGTATGTATGTATGTGTGTGTGTGTATGTGTGCATGCATGTATGTATGTATGTATGCATGTATGTATGTATTTATGTAATTTCAGTCATTTTAGCACTAATCTTTGTGAATTTTTACGGGAGGGGGACTGGATTCATTGCATTTTTCTGACCCTCAGATGTCCCTCTGGTTGTGATTACATGCGTGCTGAGAAATTTTGACAATAATTATCCGATGAAATGTTGACCAACAGTGTGTCACAATTAAATGGGTTTGATTAACAGGTGTCGGGGCATGCAAATTTAGGGCTGCTCACGGGTACTCAACATTAACGCGTATGTATAGTCAATGGCAAATTACTTGCAGTCTTATATATAAACTCTACAGCACAGGGAGTATTTATCAGAGCAATGACGGTTGCATTTCACCCTCTTGTGACTTTAATCAGGTAGGGTTTTTCCTTTTAACTGTTCACGTGAATTTGTAAATAGCCTAAAAATGTTTATGGACTGATGGACGTTTGTCGGAGATGACATTAGATTGCTCTGTTTTCCAACAGCAGCGGACGTCATTGTTGCTCTCACGGAGACAGGTGTTTTATCCCCTCTGTTGTTTTTCCGAAGGCTGTTACCTTAAAATCATCCCCATTTCTACAAGGCAATATCGATTTGTTCTGCATCATTTAACGTACAAAAATGGACTCCGAGCGTTTCCGGATCTAGCTTGGGTTGGGAATTCCCCATCGCCCGATATCCCATTATCAACAGAAAAACACAGCCGATATGAAAACGAATTGATATTAATATTCCGGTACAACGGTTTTCTCGGCCTGGGGATTATAAGCTTTGTTTTAGCTGTGATTTATCTCACAAAATTAGGCGGTAAGTCACCAAGAAAACCAATTGTCGTTGTCACCGGAAGTTGACAGGAAACATAGTTGACATCATGTACGACTAAATAACATCAACATGGTCTTCCGTTCAATCACCTTCTTACACAGCATATGTCGGAGAAACAACGCCTGGTCATGATTATATGAGAGATGAATTTTTGTATTCTTATCCGATGTGAACTAGCTACATTTTTGGCTTCAGCTTCGAAGAATTGTCTGGCAGTAATGAAATTTATTGGTTATAATATACTTACATACCTATCATGTTTTAACTGACATTTAAAGTCACACTTAAAGAATCCAGATTGAAAATTTTTCAAAGTCAAATGATATTTCCACGTAACAGCAAATGGTTTTATTTAATATATTGATTCTTTTAAGAATGAAATCGAAAAACAAATCATTGACGAGCAATTATGTGGATTCGTTTGTCAAAGATGAAGAATAAGTTTTATATTGGTTGCTTCAAGACAAATTGCAAGTGAACGGTGTGGCGAAATAGAAAAAATACCCATCGGTAGAACGAAAAGGCTTTGGTTTTACTTGTTAAATCCTTTTTTTTTCAAATAAAGAGTTCAAAGGGTAAATAAATGTCCATTTGGTCCATTTACCTTTTTTAGGTTACGTTATCTACTCGTTTGCCGAATAATCTATATGGGACAGTTGTGTCTATAACAACGTCTGTATATCAGTGTGGACTCGTTAGTGGATTATGCATAGCTACTGGTTCGCTGCCTCTAACAACGTCTGTATATCAGTGTGGACTCGCTAGTGGATTATGTATAGCTACTGATACGCTGCCTCTAACAACGTCTGTATATCAGTGTGGACTCGCTAGTGGATTATGTATAGCTACTGGTACGCTGCCTCTAACAACGTCTGTATATCAGTGTGAACTCGCTAGTGGATTATGCATAGCTACTGGTACGCTGCCTCTAACAACGTCTGTATATCAGTGTGGACTCGCTAGTGGATTATGTATAGCTACTGGTACGCTGCCTCTAACAACGTCTGTATATCAGTGTGAACTCGCTAGTGGATTATGCATAGCTACTGGTACGCTGCCTCTAACAACGTCTGTATATCAGTGTGGACTCGCTAGTGGATTATGTATAGCTACTGGTACGCTGCCTCTAACAACGTCTGTATATCAGTGTGAACTCGCTAGTGGATTATGTATAGCTACTGGTACGCTGCCTCTAACAACGTCTGTATATCAGTGTGGACTCGCAAGTGGATTATGTATAGCTACTGGTACGCTGCCTCTAACAACGTCTGTATATCAGTGTGGACTCGCTAGTGGATTATGTATAGCTACTGGTACGCGGCCTCTAACAACGTCTGTATATCAGTGTGGACTTGCTAGTGGATTGTGTATAGCTACTGGTACGCTGCCTGTCCTACATTGGGTTTTGTGATTTTTAGATGAAGAGGGTTTAACTTTGTATGTATTATAGTCGCTAGAGAAGAGAATTTCGTTTAAACTATACAGTTGTTTATTAAATATTGTGTTCCGCAATAAATCTTGTATCCAATAATCAGAAGACATGGCTGGCTTCTTGGTATTTCATTTATTCTAAATATAATATAACTGCTCGTCCCGATTTCCGAGTGTCCTCAAACACACATCGAGTTAAAAAAGAGAAAAACAGTTCATATCACACACATGATATGAATCTTCATCAGTACAAGCACGAAAATGACCCCATGAATATAACTGAAGGGGGATAAGTTTAATATTGTCTTCATAAAATGTCCGTTTTTCTTACAGTACAATAGTTGTATATGCACAGACTTGTATAAACCTTTCCCTGGTTATCCTTTTCTGAGACTTTACTCGTCTAATTCCTGCTAACCCGGAGCTAAAAACGTCTTAACCACACTGATATTTGAATGAAATGACTTTCCGGAACAATTCCTCACATTCATAAATTGGAATTTAAATTCAAAACCTGCATAAGCAAGTTAGCCAATGATGACGTCAAAATCTTTTAACATGCACTGCCTTCACATCCTGGTTTTGTACACGAAAAACACATTCCTCACAACTCCAACATGGGCTAAGATACCGTAAACACTCTCCAACAGTTCTCTTCAGTAGGCACCAGAAGTAATAATGTGATCTTCCTTATATCCATAAAAGTGATTTTTGGGATGAGGAAAATAGTTTCCAAATGTTTGGCCATGTTTGCCCTGTGGTGTTTTCACTACCCAGTCAATAACAAGTCACTTGTTTCAGACGATCATTGACATAAGTATTTATGGATTTATGAATGACCTTGTGAGTTGGCCTTTTAGTTGTGTGTTCAATCGGAAAACAACACTTGGGTCAAAGCGGAAATGACATGACACAACATCGGTGCGAATGAAAAACGGGTTATTTTGACAAACGCAATGTTGTGAAAATGCAAAAGAAGAGCCAAAAAAACGTTCTTTAAGAGTTTTTACCAATATTTTAGCGCATTTCTATTTTCTTACGCTAACCTTCGCTGACAGAACCGTCGATGTAACTGTTTGAACATAGCAATGGGCATCCACACTCTGCAAGACCAGCAACTTAGCGTAATATTATGTTATTGGAGAGAAGTTTGAAAGAACAGGAAAAACACAACAGTAACATCGTCAACCAGATGGCAGGCAAAACACTTGGAGTCAGCACTCTAATATGACGGCATTAACACCTCTATGCTAAGACGATCTCTGAGTTTATTTCCTTTCTGGGAACAAGATTGTGTAGACACCTTGCAGTGATAGTAAGAACACCAACTTGGTGCAGACTGTAATTTTTCACTTGGACACACAGTAATAAAACCTACTCCCATGTAGTCATGTATAAATCTTTAAAAATATTTTAAGCTAATGAACATCTGAAGCAAATCAATCATTAATTCAATCAATCAGTCAGAAACATAAAATATTCAACATTTGGCTGACCAGTGATTTTGTCATGTCAGAGTGTAGAACTATTTTGCTCACAAGAACTTGTCATCTCCTTTGGATATTTGAGAAGGGTGACATTAATACTTCGAGTGACTCTGAAAAGACTTTTTTGAAGCCGCTTCACTGTCACAATGGAACACATGAGGAAGATATGAAGAGTGTAGGTTTTGTGTACACACAGATTATGTCGTCGCAGCGAAAAGATTTGTGACGTCATTATTTGCTATTTTCCTTAAGGAATTTTTCGATACTCGAAAAATTCTCGTTTCTTTGCAGTACATCTCTAAAGTGTGAAGTCTATCGGATAAAACGCCATGACGATAGCGGTGAAAATAGAACATACATTCCTGCCTTTATAGCTAGATATCATCAACCTGATCAACGTGTGTGGGAGCCCATTAGTGTCACGGTGAAAACATTTGGGAGTACAAACGTCGAAATTTCGACTTTTCTCTCAAAATTTTGACTTTCTATTGGATCACACACTCTGATGACACATATACACTCTGGAGACATCGTATACAGTAATACGCAAGGTATGTGTGCATGCTTTGTTCCTGATCGCGATACCAGCTGCATGACTTAAGAAAGTCGAATTTGCGAGAAAAATTATTTTACTCTCATTTTTTGTTTCACCGTGACACAAATGGGCTTCCTTAAAAACGTACCAACATGAATCCATGAAAATATCACGATAATTTGAGAATAACAACGAAAATCTCCGTGGTTCGAAGTTAAGGAAGCTTTAAGGATGTTGTCAGATTTGATAGTGTTTGTGTGAATTGTCACCAATAGAACCATCAGGGAACGTTCACATTGTCATTACTTGTGGGCGCAGAAATGGGTATAAATGGAAGGCATTCAAAGGCTATCACTGTAGCAGCGGAATAGCACTGATGACGCAATGCCTTGATTGACATCTGAGGAACGGGAACGCGCCATTGCTTTGATTGAAGTTGGCCTTACTACAGGGGCCATAGCACCAAGTTACCACCTCCCAGTGGAAAGGGACGCCAGTACCACCACAACTGAACCAGCGATCTCAGTGGACGGGGTGCACCAGAGACAGGGCAACTATATGTGACACCAGCAAGGGAAGGCCGACAGATTGTGAGAACTCATTTGTGTGATCGAACACTTCCCAGTCCAGAACAGCAGCTGTCATCGTAGGTCGATGAGGAGTTATCAGCGCCGATACTTTACACCGGCGACTTCGCGCCGTTGGTTTACGTGCCCGTCGTGCAAACAGGGGCGGTGATACCCGGTACTGACTTTGTCTCTAGACCTCTTGTGTGTTTCCTGAAGATTAAAATTTTGTACTTTCCAAGACACCAAGACACCTGCTTCATAGTTTCCGGTAATGGCTTCAGCTTAGCACCACACTTTGGAATTAAGCTCTACGGCGACAAAACAACAGAGGGCATATTATTTTATTCTGTGGAAATCAGAACTAACTTTAGGGTAGCATCACCTACGAAACTTGATCGATATTTTTCTTCCGTCTGTTTCGTATTTATTTTAAATGTTTGTATGTTTTAAAAGATCTACAAAAACATAGGACACACTTAGATTTGTCCTCTCGAATTACCGACCTATTTTTTTTATCTCCACCTAGAGATGTAAGACTAAACCTGTACCGTGCTGGGACTGTCTCTAGGCTCTGTCCTTATGTGGTAGCTCAATATCTGCGCTAACGTCGACTGCGTCCTCTGCCTGTCTAATTGGTAACGATCGGAGTGGTGAGATGGTGAGATAACCCAGCTGCGAACTCTCCACGGGAGTCAATAACATCTCTCAATTGCCGTCGGCGTCCGTTTTGGCGTCATGTGGGCGCCGTGATCAAATCCTCACGTCAATCCTGCTGATCTGTTTAGGACAGCCCCTGAAAACACTCTTCTCTCAGTGGAAACGGAAGCTAGTCATTGTCAGGACACTGAAGTAGCGCGCAAATATTGACCTCCAGAATATTCCCAAATCAGTGCCAAGGACGGGAAATAATGAGTAAGGAAACCATTGAACGTATATTAGAAGCCGGAAATGCGTTTTACCTGTGTGCTTTTTTTACAACCCTTTCACTTTTAAAGTTAAAAAAGCCTATGCTGTTTGTATGTATAATTAAAACAGTACCCGGTGAAAGGTGGATATTTTTTCATGGCTCTGACTGGTTTCTACGAAGACACGAAGGGCCTTGACGATGTCGTTGAGGTGTTTTCCTTCCAATACCTTTCTTGGACATGAAACTTTATGGATTCTCATGCTTTGAGAATAGCGCCCTAGTGGTCCTATGAGAATAGCGCCCTAGTGGTAGTGAAATATCATCACTGCTCTCGTCTGCTATTGCGTTATTTTACCTGGAGACTACTTGGTATTAACCAATGTACATAAACGGCCGTCATTGTTTAAGCGGAAACTCTCCGTGGTCTGGTAATTACCGTGCTAGCACAACAAAATGACACGAGATTCTCGCCATCGCTGTGAGTTCAAGTCCAGCTCATACTGACTTCCTCTCCGGACGTACGTGGAATGCCTGGCAGTCACCTCCGGATGGTTTGCCCGGTTTCCTCGCACTGTAGTTGACCCCCGTCGTAGAAGTGAAATATTCTTGAATACGGCGTAAACACTAATCAGATTAATAAATAAATTTCCATTTCCAGTTTATTTAGTTTAACTGCTAAATGAGACACAAAAAGCATTCAGATTCGATATTTTTAACATACCGGAAGCGAAACTTCCTTAACATAACAAATAGCCAAATTCCATTGATTGAGTGTGATCAAATATCAGTTATCACGCTATCCTCATTCCCTTTTAGAGTTTGACCCCTTTAAATAATTGTTTGTCATTTTTGTATTTCTTCTCAATACGGATATAAACCGATGGCGGAATGAGGATGATCTTCCTTCTCTAAAAATAATTATTATTCATAGCACTGATGTCATAAAATGTCCATTTATTAGCATCCAGTTATGAAACGCCACACAATAGGCTGTGTTTATTTTTTCTCGCTTCCGACTAATACCCAGTCGGATATCCGAGTTTGCTCAACAAAACAAATTTGGCTTCGTGTCCGGAAAACTGCCGTCTAAAAATCATAACTGAGTAAAGATATGAGCAGAATGAAAGGGATATTAGTTCTTCGCTGCTGCCTAGGCTTCTGAACCGAAAATACAGAAAGAAAAAATATAGACCATGACTCCGAATTTTGAAAAGCGCTTCCTGCACAACATTGTCATTATAAAGGCAGGCTACGATAAAGATAGCCGTTGATTTTCCGCGTGTCCGACGTGGCCTGTTACTCCTCAGAGGTGGTCTGAACCTGGCATCTACACACATACAGCCAGATCTCTGCTGATCAGGCGTGCTAAGGAGAATATTTCCAACCGTGGGGATGAGATAGGTGCTTATTAAACTGGTCTACATGACACTGAGGTCATGCCCCCATCGGGCCCAAGGACACTAATACGCACCAGTTAATCACTCGGGCCCGTTATTAAGCAGAGCTGGGACAAACAAATGATGGGTTTCATGGTGGATAAGTTCGCTTTGTTACCCGAAAATGCCCTTGTTGTCGTCTTACCAGCTTTGCCAAAGATCTTACCAGCTTGATGATGTACTCGTTTGGTTCGATTGCACTGTTTGACGCTTCAGAGGTGAAGGTCGCCCGATTCGTCTGATGCTGGAGGCGTTTGAATTCACCGGGGTGAAAGTCGCCTGATGCGGCAGCTGTGAAGTTCTTTTGATTTCATTGCTGTAAAGACTGTACGATGAAATGGAGGTGAAAATCGTGTAGATTCCTCGTGAAATGTTCACAAATATTGTCCCAGTCATAATGTCGTTTCTGCAAGAATGGCTTGGGATATAGACTGGATTATTTGTGTTCTTACAAATTGCTATTCCTTACATAAAAGCTCTCACATCAAAAACCATTTAATCTCTCCTGGTTTAAAAATGTTCTCGACACGGTGTGAATGTAATATTAGAAAACCATAATTATTCATTCATTCACTGGTAACTTGCAAACAATTACATACACCGTAAACATACATGCGTACATTTAATACGTACATAGGTCACGCCATTATGGGGCCAAGGACACGTATACCCCTCCCTCCTCCCCCTTGCAGACGTGGGTCAGGGACAAACTAATGAAGGTTTCACGGCGGATATTCACCTTGCTACCCTAAAATTTCTCGCCAAGGTGAATGTCGTGTGACCAGGAAGGTGAATGTAGCTTGATGCTGTAGTAGTCTTGTACCATCGTAGCGGCGCTTCAGAGATGAAGGTCGTCTGAGTACACCATTGCACAGACTAGCAGCGAGAATCCTGTTGAAATATATATATATATATATATATATATATATATATATATATATATATATATATATATATATATATATATATATATATATATATATATATATATATATATATATATATATATATATATATATATATAAAATATTGTTCCAATCATAATGTCTAAATGTACATGTACAAGGTTGCTTTGTGAAGTGGACCAGACTTTCCTTGTTTTTGCAAACTGTCATTCACTATATAAAAGCCGTTTCCGTATATCGTAATGTGTAACTTTTATACAGCTATACGTTAGAAAGTATATTTTGAAAAATTTGAATTTGTTTGTGGAATTTGGTGTAGATTTTAATATGTATTTAATATGTGTATTTTGTTTAATTTAGAATATTCGAAATTACGCTTCCAAAATCATTTCCTCTCTCCTTGTTAAACATGTGTCACTGTATGACACGGTAGAGAGCCATGATCACTTTTTCCTCTTTCTTTGTTAAAGATGTTTTCGTCACGGTATGACACGGTAGAGAGCCATGATCACTTTTTCCTCTTTCTTTGTTAAAGATGTGTCACGGTATGACATGGTAGAGAGCCGTGATCATTTTTCCCCTTTCCTTGTTAAAGATGTTTTCGTCACGGTATGATACGGTAGAGAGCCATGATCACTTTTTCCTCTTTCCTTGTTAAAGATGTTTTCGTCACGGTATGACACAGTAGAGAGCCATGATCACTTTTTCTTCTTTCTTTGTTAAAGATGTTTTCGTCACGGTATGACACGGTAGAGAGCCATAATCACTTTTTCCTCTTTCTTTGTTAAAGATGTTTTCGTCACGGTATGACACGATAGAGAGCCATGATCACTTTTTCCTCTTTCCTTGTTAAAGATGTTTTCGTCACGGTATGACACGGTAGAGAGCCATGATCACTTTTTCCTCTTTCCTTGTTAAAGATGTTTTCGTCACGGTATGACACAGTAGAGAGCCATGATCAGTTTTTCCTCTTTCTTTGTTAAAGATGTGTCACGGTATGACACGGTAGAGAGCCATAATCACTTTTTCCTCTTTCTTTGTTAAAGATGTTTTCGTCACGGTATGACACAGTAGAGAGCCATGGTCACTTTTTCCTCTTTCTTTGTTAAAGATGTGTCACGGTATGACACGGTAGAGAACCATGATCACTTTTTCCTCTTTCCTTGTTAAAGATGTTTTCGTCACGGTATGACACGGTAGAGAGCCAAGATCACTTTTTCCTCTTTCTTTGTTAAAGATGTGTCACGGTATCACACGGTAAAGAGCCATAATCATTCATCCATTCATTCAATCTTGAAAACCTTTGCCTACTTTGTAAACATACATGCGTACATTAAATGCAGAATTAAGTGGGATCCCCCTGTATCAATCCAGGATACATTGGCAGTATTAGGAAGCACGAAGAGGAAACCTGCCGTGGTAACAGGAAAGAACAGGTCCAGATACGTTAGGGCCTCCCAGAAAATTTAGTGTGATATTCAGTAACAAATGTAGAATTTCTCCCTTTACTACTGAGGTAACACAAAGGCTATCCAGTGCGTACATCTCACACACAAATATATGGAGTTTTATTGCTTCGACCATAATTCGAACTGTTCGTATGTATGTACTTCTATAATATTCTAGAATCAACTATCACACTGCATCACCTGTGAGAGATTAACTCACTTGACAATCAAGTATCAACTATTACACTATATCATTACCTATGAGAGATTAACTCACTTGACCATCAGGAATGAACTATCACACTACATTATTACCTGTGAGAGATTAACTCACTTGACCATCAGGTATCAACTATCACACTACATCATTACCGGTAAGAAATAAACTCACTTGACCATCAGGTATCAATTATCACACCACATCACCTGTGAGAGATTAACTCACCTTAAACATCAGGTATCATTTATCACACTACATCACGTTGCAGAGATCAACACAGCTAACCGTCAGGTATCAATTATCACACTAAATCACCTTTGTGATGTTAACTCACTTGACCATCAGGTATTAATTATCACACTACATCATTACCTGTAAGAGACAAAACTCACTTGACCATCAGGAAAAACCTATTACACTACATCATTACCTGTTAGAGATTAACTCACTTGACCATCATGTATCAATTATCACACTACATCATTACCTGTGAAAGATAAACTCACTTGAGCATCAGGTATCAACTATCACACTGCATCACCTGTGAGAGATTAACTCACTTGACCATCAAGTATCAACTATTACACTATATCATTACCTGCTAGAGATTAACTCACCTGACCATCAGGAATGAACTATCACACTACATTACTACCTGTGAGAGATTAACTCCCTTGACCATCAGGTATCAACTATCACACTACATCATTACCTGTGACAGATTAACTCACTTGACCATCAGGTATCAATTATTACACTACATCATTACCTGTGAGAGATTAACTCACCAGACCATCAGGTATCAACTATCACACCACATCATTACCTGTGACAGATTAACTCACTTGACCATCAGGTATCAATTATTACACTACATCACCTGTGAGAGATTAACTCATTTGACCATCAGGTATCAACTATCACACTACATCATTACCTGTGACAGATTAACTCACTTGACCATCAGGTATCAATTATTACACAACATCATTACCTGTGAGAGATTAACTCACTGGACCATCAGGTATCAACTATCACACCACATTATTACCTGTGCCAGATTAACTCACTTGACCATCAGGTATCAATTATTACACTACATCACCTGTGAGAGATTAACTCACTTGACCGTCAGGTATCACAATACATCCTTTGTGAGAGATTAACTCACTTGACCATCGGGTATCAACTATCACACTACATCATTACCCGTAAGAAAAAAACTCACTTGACCATCATGTATCAATTAGCACACTACATAATTACCTGTGAAAGATTAACTCACTGGACCATCAGGTATCAACTATCACACAACATCATTACCTGTTAGAGATAAACTCAACTGACCATCAGGTATCAATTATCACACTACATCATTACCTGTGAGAGATTAACTCACTTGACCGTCAGGTATCAACTATTACACTACATCATTACCTGTAAGAGATAAACTCACCAGACCATCAGGTATCCATTATAGCACTACATCATTACCTGTGAGAAATTAACTCACTTGACCATCAGGTATCAATTATCACACTAAATCATTACCTGTAACAGATAAACTCATTTGACCATCAGGTATCACATTTCACACTACATCATTGTTTGTGAGAGATTAACTCACTTGACCATCAGGTATCAACTATCACACTACATCATTACCTGTAAGAGATAAACTCACCAGACCATCAGGTATCCATTATAGCACTACATCATTACCTGTGAGAGATTAACTCACTTGACCATCAGGTATCAATTATCACACTAAATCATTATCTGTAACAGATAAACTCATTTGACCATCAGGTATCACATTTCACACTACATCATTGTTTGTGAGAGATTAACTCACTTGACCATCAGGTATCAACTATCACACTACATTATTACCTGTAAAAGATTAACTCACCTTGCCATCAGGTATCAACTATCACATTACATCATTACTTGTGAGAGATTAACTCACTTGACCATCAGTTATCACTTATCACACTATATCATCTGTGAGAGCTTAACTCAATTGACTACCAGGTATCAATTATCACACTACATCATTACCTGTGCCAGATAAACTCACTTGACCATCAGGTATCAATTATCACAATACATCATTACCTGTGAGAGACTAACTCACTTGACCATCAGGTATCAACTATCAGACTACAACATTACAAGTAAGAGATAAACTCACTTGACCATCAGGAATCAATTATCACACAACATCACCTGTGAGAGATTAACTCACCTTAAAAATCAGGTATCAATTTTCACACTACATCACCTGTGAGAGATTAACTCACTTGACCATCAGGTATTAATTATCACACTACATCATTACCTCAGACAGATTAACCCACTTGACCATCAGGTATCAATTATTACACTACATCATTACCTGTGACAGATTAAATCACTTGACCGTCAGGTATCAACTATCACACTACATTATTACCTGTGAGAGATTAACTCACTTGACCATCAGGTATCAACTATCACACTACATCATTACCTGTAAGAAAAAAACTCACTTGACCATCAGGTATTAATTATCACACTACATCATTACCTCTGACAGAATAATTCTTCTGACCATCATGTATCAACTACCACACAACATCATTACCTGTGAGAGATAAACTCAACTGACCATCAGGTATCAACTATCACACTACATCATTACATGTAAGAGATAAACTCACTTGACCATCAGGTATCAACTATCACACTACATCATTACCTGTAAGAGATAAACTCACCAGACCATCAGGTATCCATTATAGCAATATATCATTACCTGTGAGACATTAACTCAACTGACCATGAGGTATCAATTATCACACTAAATCATCACCTGTAACAGAGAAACTCACTTGACCATCAGGTATCACATATCACACTACATCATTGTTTGTGAGAAATTAACTCACTTGACCATCAGGTATCAGCTATCACACTACATCACCTGTGAAAGATTAACTCTCCTGGCCATGAGGTATCAACTATCACAACACATCATTGCTTGTGATAAATTAACTCACATGGCCATCAGGTATCACTTATCACACTACATCACCTGTGAAAGCTTAACTCAATTGACTACCAGGTATCAACTATCACACTGCATCATTACCTGTGCCAGATTAACTCACCTGACCATCAGGTATCAATTATCACATAACATTATTACCTGTGAGAGACTAACTCACTGGACCATCAGGTATCAACTATCACACTACATCATTACCTGTAAGAGATAAACTCACTTGACCATCAGGTATCAACTATCACACTACATCACCTGTGAGAGATTAACTCACCTTAAACATCAGGTATCATTTATTACACTACATCACGTTGGAGAATCAGCATACCTAACCGTCAGGTATCAATTTTCACACTACATCACCTGTGAGAGATTACCTCACTTGACCATCAGGTATTAATTATCACACTACATCATTACCTGTGAGAGATAAACTCACTTGACCATCAGGTATCAACTATCACACTACATCACCTGTGAGAGATTAACTCACCTTAAACATCAGGTATCATTTATTACACTACATCACGTTGGAGAATCAGCATACCTAACCGTCAGGTATCAATTTTCACACTACATCACCTGTGAGAGATTACCTCACTTGACCATCAGGTATTAATTATCACACTACATCATTACCTGTGAGAGATAAACTCACTTGACCATCAGGTATTAACTATTACACTACATCATTACCTGTGAGAGATTAACTCACTTGACCATCATGTATCAACTATCAGACTACTCATTACCTGTGAGAGATTAACTCACTTGACCATCAAGTATCAACTATCACACTACATTATTACCTGTAAAAGATTAACTCACCTTGCCATCAGGTATCAACTATCAGACTACATCATTACCTGTGACAGATTAACTCACTTGACCATCAAGTATCAATTATTACACCACATCACCTGTGAGAGATTAACTCACTTGACCGTCAGGTATCAACTATCACACTACATTATTACCTGTGAGAGATTAACTCACTTGACCATCAGGTATCAACTATCACACTACATAATTACCTGTGACAGATTAACTCACTTGACCATCAGGTATCAACTATCACACTACATCACCTGTGAGAGATTAACTCACTTGACCATCAGGTATCAATTATTACACTACATCACCTGTGAGAAAATAACTCACTTGACCTTCAGGTATCAACTATCACACTACATCACCTGTGAGAGATTAACTCACTTGACCATCAGGTATCAATTATTACACTACATCACCTGTGAGAGATTAACTCACTTGACCATCAGGTATCAATTTTTACACTACATCACCTGTGAGAAAATAACTCACTTGACCTTCAGGTATCAGGTATTACAATACATCCCTTGTGAGAGATTAACTCACTTGACCATCAGATTTTAATTATCACACTACACCATTACCTGTGAAAGATCAACTCACTTGACCACCAGGTATCAACTATTACACTATATCATTACCAGTGAGAGATTAACTCACCTGACCATCAGGTATGAACTATCACACTACATCATTACCTGTGAGAGCTTAACTCACTTGACCATTATTGTTCCTTTCCGCATTTCAATTATGCAAAATATGACCAGAAATGTTTACTTGTCTCTCTACATCTACAACACCAAAAACAAAAACCATCTCCTCTTTTCCAGTTTGTTCAACGTCACTGCTACAAGCGACAGACCATGCACTGTAGATTTTACATTCATAACCTGCAAGAAATTTTTGTGATGTCCTGTGTACCTTAAAACATGACAAATTGAGTGAGTGCTTCGGGTTTAACGTCATACATTTTTCACTCATATGACGACGAAGGAGCCCTTAGAGTACATGTGATGCTTCACTGAAGCGACTTACCGAAGGCAGTGAAGGCAATCCACCCGAGCCATTATCTAGATACAGGTCAAGCAGTTGTTGCATTTGAAGATGAATACCAAGAGACGAACTTTTTTTCCTAGGTGTTAGGATTGACCCTGGATCCACCGCCCACGAGTCGGACAATCTACCAACTCAGCCATCGGGGCTGTTCCACGACAGCTTGACAAATTACATCGGTTGAGTGTGATCAGATATCAGTTACATCGCTATCCTCATTCCCTTTTAGAGTTTGACTCGCTTGACAATCGTTTTTCGTTTCTGTACTTCATCTCATATTATAAAATAATGAAAAACATTCACAGCGCTGACATTATTAAATGTCCTGGTATTTACATTCAGTTATGTGATACGTCACACAACAGGCTGTTTTTTGTTGTTGTCTTTTTTGTTTATTTTTATTTTTTTAGCTTCATGTCAGGAAAACTATCCACTAAAATCCATAAATGCATAAAGATATGACCAGCATGAAAGCGATATTAGTCTTCCCCAGCTGCTGAGGCTTTTGAATTGACTGACGCTGGAAAATATAGATCATGCAAAACTCCAAAAGCACTTCCGGCACACTATAAAGACAGGCTGCGATAAGGACGTCAGTCTTTTATTTTACCGGATCCGAAGTGGATTATTAGTTCTTGTTCGTGAACTGAACCTGGCATCTACGTAGGCGCAGCCAGACCTTTGCTACCCAGGCGTGCTAAGGAGAATCTTCCCGACCGTGGGGAAGCTACAGGTGCATATTAAACTGATCTACATGACTCTAAAGTCACGCCATTATCGGGCCACAGACATTAATACCCTAAGCAACCCCCTCCCCACTTAAAGACCCAGGCCCGTTACTAGGCAGATATGGATCAGGACGGGCTTCACAGCGACCGAAAATGTCCTTCTTAACGCAAATCCAGGTGAAGGTCGTCTGACCAGATGGGCTGAAGATAACTGGATGCTGTGATCCTTTTGGCTCATCGTAGTGAGGGTTGTTTGACTCTGCAGAAGTGGAGATCGTTTGATTCGAAGTGCTGCAGTTAGCCTGGTGCTGTAGATGTTCGGTTTCATAGCGATGAAGGTCGTATATCGCCGCAGAGGTGAAGGTTGCTCACTCTCAACGCTGTAAAAAATGTATGATCACTTGAAGGTGAAAATCGTGTATTTTCCTGGAGAAGTGCACAATGATTAAAGTGTAGACCAATCAAAAATGTCCGTTCTATAAGAATAGTTTGTCATAGACTAGACTCAATCGTATTCTTTCAAACTGTGAGTCATTATTTTAAAAATGTTCTCCAATGCGTAAAAATGTATGTTTTATACAATTCTGAGCACAAATTGCCTAGGAGGAATACTTGTCAATTTGAAATTGATGTCATTTTCTAATTTTATCTGAGGTTTGTGTTTGTTTAATTAGTGTTTTAAAATAATCGAAACACTTGGTTTAAACATGTTCTTAAAAATGGTATTACACGGTAGAAAACCATAATCATTCCTTTAATAATTCATTCCTGCAAACTACGGCATACAAGGTACACATTTGTGTATACACTTAAGAAAGGATTCTGTGGCACTCTAACCCTAACCCTCTGTGGACGGACAGTTAGCAATGTTAAGACGTTAAACATGAAGACCAAGAAGATAAACCCTACTGCTTACGTGGGAATGAGCCAATCCAGGCAAGACATGACCTCCGATAAACTTCAGTTGGATGTTTTCCTGCTACAACAAATGTAGATATCCTCCCAGTGCACGTAAATGCTAAATCATGGAGTTTATCGAATAGCTGACGATGATTATTTATATAAATCAAATAACAAAGGCTCAGAGACTAACAGAAGCTAATGGAGGCAGAAAAGCGGGACAGGAAGCGGATAAACACATATACTAAGAGGTTTGAAAGAGTAAAAGAAGCAAGAAATTAGCCATGTGTTACAGCATAATGTACGTGACAAGGGTATAATTTGTATCCAGTTCCCTATTCCTGGATTATAGAATCCATGCGCTGTCACGTATCACGTATTGATGGCAACCGTTTAATGCACACAATAGGGATGTCAGAGAGATATCGTTAAAAAGTTGGAGTCATAGGAAAAAATTAAATCGTCACCATTTGTTCACATCATCACGTATTTTATACTTTTAATCTACTGACCTAGAACACCGTAAGCTTCGCCCACAGTAAAAGCGTGATCACATTCGTGTACTCTGTGAAGTGGGCTTTAGTATGTGAATTGTATACATGTAGCTGCACACGACTAAACATCTAGATAGTAACATTAAACATTGCAGAATTTAGAAGGCTGTATACAAATAAGAATGGTGTGACAAGTGATAAGAAGAGCAATTTTTGATAATTGCCAGTAAAAGACGTATTAGATTTAATAGTAAGGACCCTTGATAACATACTCAACCATCAATCTAGCACTCCTGTGCGAGCGTAATAGAAACATGAACAAATCATCATGCGGCCTGGAATTTATCCCAAAATGTACACTAATTCGAATTGTGCATGATGGGAAAATTGCACTATTCGACGATCGAGATCTTGAACTAAAGCGCTTTTTTTTCAGATTCTTTTCATCTACATCACGCTATTACAGCTGGCAAAGAATGCTTTACCATATCATTACCCAGCAGTGTACAATTACCATATGGCGTCGCTCATTTCGGCTGCAGTATGAAGAGACAGATTTGGTGGATCATACTATGGTATAGCTGGTGATTTGTTATTTCTATATTTATTTGATTGGTGTTTTACGCCGTACTCAAGAATATTTCATTGACACGACGGCGGCCAGCATTAAGGTGGAAGGAAATCCGGTAGAGTCCGGGAGAATGATGGTTTTTGAGCAAAACTGGTAACATAGTACTCTACGTTACGTCTATTACAAAAGAACACATGGCCTGTCTAACTTGAACCCAAAGTTACTCTGGAAGAGAAAGTACCTCGTTGAGAACAGCCCTCTTTCATTTTGTGGACGCCTGGCGTAGTTTACGAAAGATAAAAATCTGACTTCTTTGCATTAAAAAATGTGAACTTTGACAAATTCATATTATTCTTGCAGTTCATTAAGCATTTCTAAATCATACTCGGTGTTGCATATGTATATGTCCGTCATTTATTAAGCAAAAGCGCTTGGAAAGGCATGTTTTTCTTGAGTGTATAAACAGCACCTTAACGTTCGATTGGCATCAGTGTATACATTGTGTATACTTAGTTAAAAACATTTTCCAATGAGCAATCTGAAACCTAAAAAACTACATTCTAAGAAAGGCCACATGGCATTCTGGAAACAGGAACCGTTATTGGGTATCAATCATTGGACAGTTTCCCCTTACTCTCGTCTGCTGTTTGCAATGCCTTGCTAGAGGCGGCCCCGTCGGCTATTCTGTCTGTGTCTCCTGATACGGACGCACAATGCGTGTGACTTGCAATCCGAGAAACCGCCTTAATCTTCACTGATTAATCAGGAATCTGTCCATCATGATTAAGCTAGGAGGGCGTCCGTGACACGCTTCTGTCCAAATTGACAAAAACAATCCGTTGTGAAAAGTGTTACCCGGAGAAAATTGCCTCTCAGCGAAAACGTGCAGTGAATGCGCATCGACTTGGGGAATTGCCTCTGAACTACTGATGTATCCTACTGACAACCCTTCTTCATGTACGGCAGCGTTACAGGTTGATTTACAGGATGCTGGGATTTGTCTTACCTCGGGAAAGACTTTCTTGTACAGATATCTGCTCTATCCATCGATGACAGAATAGCACAAGCAACCAGACAAGCTCCTGTTGATGAACTACAATATAATTAAAGACGTACAGCATAGAGAGTAAAAGCAGAGCAGCGACGACAGTGATGGCTGGCAAATGATCACACGTAACCGGTAACATACGGCCTCATGTCAGTTTACCCCAGTTAGAGTTTTATTCTAACCCCCTAGCACCATGGTTAAAGCAGAATTAGGTAAAAAAAACATATATGCAATGATGTTAATGTATGGTCTAGAATTACAAGAAAAATTTTAAGATAAATTGACAAATTACAAGACAAATTTTAAACTATCCCAAAATCAACGAATATTTTCATGATACATTTAATAACACATTTGGCTACACTCAAAACTCCAAAACTCAGAAAATGTTGTCTGACTTATACTAAATTTTATGCTAATATTATAATATAATACTGTGTTATACTCAACATAATATCCTGTTAATCTAACATACTGACAGAATATTCACAGAATAATCTGCTCCAATATCAAAATACCTTCTAGCTTCACCCAGACACGGGACTTTACTTAAACAGTTTTTTTAAGTACGACACATTGATAAGACATATAAGTGCTACGCTGTGGCTGATTGAACCGTGACAAGTGACACATAACCTTTGAAATCAACTGTCGCTGAACGGCGTTAAACCAAAATCAGAAAAAAAGCGATAAAAAAATGAACGCCAGAAAAACAAGGTTCAGGAGAAGATGAATTGAATAAAATAGCACAATCCGAAAAGACATGAGTTTTCTCAGAAACTGGAACAATTTATTTTATTTATTTGATTGGTGTTTTACGCCGTCCTCAGGAATATTTCACTTATATGACGGCGGCCAGCATTGTTGTCGAAAGAAACTGGGTAGAGCTCGCGGAAAACCCACGACCATCGGCAGGGTTGCTGCAATATCTTCCCACGTACGATCGAAAGACTGGAGAAAACAGTGGAGTTTATTGTTTCCTCGTGTCAGAGAAAAATTGCTCAGTGTTAAACAAAAATCCCACAAGATTTTTTTTCTTACTTTTGTGGATAGAAAATACACAGAGTAAATGTGATACTAAGCAGATTCCAAATGTAGCCACCGCACACGAAGATACCACCGAGTAGAGAAGACCTTCTTTCTAAAAGTGTCACTCCAGTTACAAGAGAAGCAATATTTAAATATTTTACCTGACGTTTGAAGGAAATGCTACATGGAACGGAGCTAAGAATCGAGTAATGGAGCCAAGAGCAACTGAAAGTATACCGTCATCTATATATGCATCAGTGGCTTTAAAACATGCATTTTTTAATGTACGAAAATTTACTCTGAAGTAACTCTTTAATACTCCCCTTCTTCGTGAACAGTAAATGGTCTCAGATGTAACAATCTATGTCACTTGGATCATCCTGTTTGATTTTACCTAAAGAGTCAAACATAGCAGGTAAAATAGATAATAAAACTGTCTATCCTAAGACTTAATGCAAGATATAACTTGAAGCAAGTCTTCAGTTTTGTACTTTGCCCCAATACAATTGCGTAAGAGTCTATGAAATATGAACGTAATCTGCTGGTGTTCCATTTGGTCTTAGTACAACTGTTTGAGTTGGTACGATTTGTTAAAATCGTAAATACAGAATATAACTTAATATCCGTATAAGCTAATAAACTTTAGGACAACTGGGCCCAGTTATATACAGGAATATGCTATCGTCTTGAACAGTAGTGAATAAAGTAGGCAAAAGAGCATGGAGAGATAAGATGGGCTCAACTTCTCTTAAGCACCTTTCTGAGAACCATGAGTGTCAAATCTAACCCTTAATTCTCCTCAGCAGCGGCGAACTGCTCTGTCATATCCGTGTAAAGATGATTAACAACCATGTTGCCTGTCACGTAGAATCCAAACAAGGCTGCACGGTGGTTCTGAATTAGCCCGCAAATCTTGTCAGATATTTGTCTCCGATGTCACTTCACTAATCGGAGTACTTCAACATGATAAACTGGATCGATACAGTCCGTGTGTCCGTACACCGCCGAGGCTTCCCAGAATGCCCGGAATCCCTTGAACGGCTGGAGAATAAGCCGTAGGGCCCGTGCAGAGAGGTAATTCCAGCTAAGTAATGTACCACAAACGGCCATCATTTCTGATGCGGTATCGCCAGTTAGGTATAATAACTGTGAAGGCATCATCTCAAGCAGAGTGTTATTCAGTACATGAAGGCAACCATACATGTAAAAGGCACAGCTACATGTGGGATGAAATTGGATAAATGGCACTGCTCAGACGGATCACCCGCCCTGACATGGTTGTAATACCAATCATTGGACCATTCAACCTGCTTCAATGGTTTACGAATATCAGCTAATCTCTCCTGTTACTCTCGCTTTCGGACAAAACTTAAGAGTCCAAAACTGATCACTCAAAAGTCGGCAAAGAAGTGATGGTGCTTTAGTGACTGTCAGATCGGTTATGCTACTTGTACACTAAATGTTTTGAGACTTTGAGAAGTCTAAATTTACCTTATCAGTGTTTAATGATGTATTCAACGCTTTTCAACCTGGGTCTAGGGGCGCTCTATTCATGGCGTTAGTTAGATCAACACGTTGTACATATAAACAGTTGCAATCAAAGCGCAACTGAGATACATATTCCGTTATCGACAACTGATACTCTCGCATGGTACACGATCTGAGTACTGATGTCGCCCAGAATATACCTTACGTCTTTCCAACATCATTGGAAACCATTATTGGCCTGTAACGTCCTTATTGGTGGGCAGCTGGTATACGAATGTAGGACTGAATCACGCAAAGAGAAGCAATCAACTGTTTTCAATGATGTTGGAAAAAAAAGGGTTGCCTATGAGTCCGTGTCCCAGCAGTTAACATGCGCGCTGTACCAGAGGTCCGTGTCCCAGCAGTTAAAATGCGCGCTGTACCAGAGGTCCGTGTCCCAGCAGTTCACATGCGCGCTGTACCAGAGGTCCGTGTCCCAGCAGTTAAAAAGGGCGCTGTACCAGAGGTCCGTGTCCCAGCAGTTCACATGCGCGCTGTTCCAGAGGTCCGTGTCCCAGCAGTTAAAAAGGGCGCTGTACCAGAGGTCCGTGTCCCAGCAGTTCACATGCGCGCTGTACCAGAGGTCCGTGTCCCAGCAGTTAACATGCGCGCTGTACCAGAGGTCCGTGTCCCAGCAGTTCACATGCGCGCTGTACCAGACGTCCGTGTCCCAGCAGTTGACATGCGCGCTGTACCAGAGGTCCGTGTCCAAACAGTTCACATGCGCGCTGTTCCAGAGGTCCGTGTCCCAGCAGTTAACATGCGCGCTGTACCAGAGGCCCGTGTCCCAGCAGTTAAAATGGGCGCTGTACCAGAGGTCCGTGTCCCAGCAGTTAACATGCGCGCTGTACCAGAGGTCCGTGTCCCAGCAGTTAAAATGGGCGCTGTACCAGAGGTCCGTGTCCCAGCAGTTCACGTGCGCGCTGTACCAGAGGTCCGTGTCCCAGTAGTTAACATGCGCTTGTTCCAGAGGTCCGTGTCCCAGCAGTTAACATGGGCGCTGTTCCAGAGGTCCGTGTCCCAGCAGTTCACATGCGCGCTGTACCAGAGGTCCGTGTCCCAGCAGTTAAAATGCGCTCTGTACCAGAGGTCCGTGTCCCAGCAGTTAAAATGGGCGCTGTACCAGAGGTCCGTGTCCCAGCAGTTCACATGCGCGCTGTACCAGAGGTCCGTGTCCCAGTAGTTAACATGCGCGCTGTTCCAGAGGTCCGTGTCCCAGCAGTTAACATGGGCGCTGTTCCAGAGGTCCGTGTCCCAGCAGTTCACATGCGCGCTGTACCAGAGGTCCATGTCCCAGCAGTTAAAATGCGCGCTGTTCCAGAGGTCCGTGTCCCAGCAGTTTACATGCGCGCTGTACCAGAGGTCGGTGCACCAGTAGTCCACATGCACGCTCTGCCGGGGGTCTGTGTCCCAGCAGTCCCTATGCATGCTGTACCAGATGTCCGTGTCCCAGGGGTCCACATGCACGCTGCATCAGATGTCCGTGTCCCAGCAGTCCACATGCACGCTGTACCAGAGGTCCGTGTCCAAACAGTTCACATGCGCGCTGTTCCAGAGGTCCGTGTCCCAGCAGTTAACATGCGCGCTGTACCAGAGGCCCGTGTCCCAGCAGTTCACATGCGCGCTGTTCCAGAGGTCCGTGTCCCAGCAGCTGACATGCGCGCTGTACCAGAGGTCGGTGCACCAGTAGTCCACATGCACGCTCTGCCGGGGGTCTGTGTCCCAGCAGTCCCTATGCATGCTGTACCAGTTATCCGTGTCCCAGGAGTCCACATGCACGCTGCACCAGAGGTCCGTGTCCCAGCAGTCCACATGCACGCTCTACCGGGGGTCTGTGTAACAGTAGTCCCTATGCATGCTGTACCAGATGTCCGTGTCCCAGTAGTCCACATGCACGCTGTACCAGATGTCCGTGTCCCAGGAGTCCACATGCACGCTGCACCAGATGTCCGTGTCCCAGTAGTCCACATGCACGCTGTACCAGAGGTCCGTGTCCCAGCAGTCCACATGCACGCTGCACCAGATGTCCGTGTCCCAGTAGTCCACATGCACGCTGTACCAGAAGGAGTCCACATGAACGCTGTACCAGAGGTCCGTGTCCCAGCAGTCCACATGCACGCTGTACCAGATGTCCGTGTCCCAGCAGTCCACATGCACGCTGTACCAGAGGTCCGTGTCCCAGCAGTCCACATGCAGGCTGCACCAGATGTCCGTGTCCCAGGAGTCCACATGCACGCCGTACCAGAGATCCGTGTCCCAGCAGTCCACATGCAGGCTGCACCAGATGTCCGTGTCCCAGGAGTCCACATGCACGCTGTACCAGAGGTCCGTGTCCCAGCAGTCCACATGCACGCTGTACCAGATGTCCGTGTCCCAGGAGTCCACATGCACGCTGTACCAGAGGTCCGTGTCCCAGCAGTCCACATGCATGCTGTACCAGATGTCCGTGTCCCAGGAGTCCACATGCACGCCGTACCAGAGGTCCGTGTCCCAGCAGTCCACATGCACGCTGTACCAGATGTCCGTGTCCCAGCAGTCCACATGCACGCTGTACCAGAGGTCCGTGTCCCAGCAGTCCACATGCAGGCTGCACCAGATGTCCGTGTCCCAGGAGTCCACATGCAGGCTGTACCAGATGTCCGTGTCCCAGCAGTCCACATGCACGCTCTACCGGTGGTCTGTGTCCCAGCAGTCCACATGCACGCTGTACCAGATGTCCGTGTCCCAGGAGTCCACATGCACGCTGTACCAGAGACTATTCTCCCTTTCTTCTAAGGTTGAGTCCAAATATGTGCTGTTGCCTGTGAAACAGCTGTTTGGACCAGTTATATGTGTTCGTCATTACTGTACCACAGTTTGTCACACAATTAAATAGCATGTATTCAACTAGGAACAACAGGTGTCAGGAAATGTATATCGAGACAGATTTCATTCGATGACATGGCTAAAACTATTTTATACATAGGTTGAACTGTCTGCAGTGTTCAATTCTATCCAGGGTCCTACTGCAGCCAAGCGAAAGAGTCGTTCATTTTGTGATAGTAAACAATTCAAAGTCATTCACCTTGACCACATCCCTCAAAATTGTAACATAGTTAAAACATAATCTGCCCTTTGACTTTTTTGTGAGCTTTTTGAAATTATTGTTTACTTTATCTACTTGTTGATTTAATGTTGTAACCTTGTGAGATCATTAGTGCAAAGTAAAGCAATCAAATTATCGTGGAGAGTCCCGATGTGTAAAATAAGTGGCATAATTAGTGTCTAGAGTTAGACAGGATAGATTTGACGCAAGAAGAAAGGGTTTAACACAAGATGAATACGACAGTGATCTGGTTTATAGATGAAAGAAACCGGACAGATGTGGAACGAAGCTATCACCATTTCGCGTCTTCCTGACTGAATACTGTAACCGAAATTCCGCAGTTTGTTCTAACCACTTACACACAAAAATAAGTTAACCGATTGTTTGTCCCAAAAATGTTACTGAGTGAAGGATGGTTTGAGATTTTGTGTCAATGGAGAATAATACGAGAAAAAACGAGAACACCCTGTTCATTCCAACAAAAATAATACCGATCAAGTATCGTATTATTTTACTACTGGATGACAGAAACTATTTGTTCATGTCCAGTGAATCGACTTTTATTGAATAATAGATAGCGCCATATATTGCTTTACGCAATTTATTGCGCCAAAATAGTTATCAAAAAAAGCTCAGCACATTTCTCATCATTTTTACATGGGGTGCGAGCAGAGTGGTAACTCCAGCTAAGTGTTGTACCACAAACAGTCATCATTTCAGATGCTGTATCCCGAGCTAAGTGTTGTACCACAAAAAACGATCATTTCCGATCATGTATCCCCAGCCAAGTGTTGAACCACAAACAGTCATCATTTCAGATGCTGTATCCCAAGCTAAGTGTTGTACCTCAAACAGCCACCATTTTTATCCTGTATCCCCAACTAAATATTGTACCACAAACAGCCATCATGTCAAATGTTGTGTCCCCAGCTAAGTGTTTGTACCACAAACCGCTATCATTTTAGATGCTGTATCCCCAGCTAAATATTGTACCACAAACACCCATCATGTCAAATGTTGTGTCCCCAGCTAAGTGTTGTACCACATATAGCCATCATGTCAAATGTTAAATCCTCAGCTAAGTCTTGTACCACAAACAGCCATCATTTTAGATGATGTATCCCAGCTAAGTGTTGTACCACATATAGCCATCATGTCAAATGTTAAATCCTCAGCTAAGTCTTGTACCACAAACAGCCATCATGTCAAATGTTAAATTCTCAGCTAAGGGTTGTACCACATACAGCCATCATGTCAAATGTTAAATCCTCAGCTAAGTGTTGTACCACATACAGCCATCATGTCAAATGCTGTATCCTTGACTAAGTGTTGTACCCCAAACAGCCATCATTTTGAAAGCGGTATACCCAGCTAAGTGTTGTATCAGCTATTATTTCAGAGATCGGGGGAAACCCACAACCACCCGCAGTTTCCTGGCAGACCTTCCTTCGTATGGCCGGTCAAATGCTGTATGCCCAGCTAAGTGTTGTACCACAAATAGCCATCATTGCTGATGCTGTATCCTCCCCAGCTACGTCTTGTACCACAAACAGCCATCATTTCAGATGTTGTATGCCAAACTAAGCCTTGTACCACATAAAGCCCTCATTTAGAATGCGGTCTATCACAAACAGCCATCATGTCAAATGTTAAATCCTCAGCTAAATGTTGTACCACAAACACCCATCATTTCAGATGTTGTATGCCCAACTAAGTCTTGTACCACATAAAGACCTCATTTAGAATGCGGTATATCACAAACAGCCATCATGTCAAATGTTAAATCCTCAGCTAAGTGTTGTACCACAAACAGCCATCATTTCAGATGCTATATGCCCAACTAAGTGTTATACCACAAACAGCCATCATTTCTGACGCAGTATCCCCAGCTAAGTTTTGTACCACAAACAGCCATAATTTAGAATGCTGTCTCATCAGTTGAGTATAATATAATCCTGAAGGCATCATCTCAAGCATGCTGACATTTAATGTATACCTGTGCCAGTCATCCAAAAAGTGATAGTGCTTAAGTCATTATAATATTATGCTACTTGCACATTGAATTTTTCAGACTTGGTTAAATAAAAAGTGTAATATGTTTTATTGTTGTCGGGTGTCGTTTCGGTACTCATTGGTTTTTCTTTTTTTTCACCTATATGGCGGTTATCCGTTTCATGAATGGAGGACACTGGTGTGAACTATTGGCCTTTGACAAGCAACTGACTGACTTTCCCTCACGCGACTGCAAGCTTAGATCGTGCTCTGTGTAGGTCATGATGTTGGAAGACATGAATATTTCGATGTGCTTCATGCAAGACCAAATAAGTGATTCTACGGGCGCTGACAGTGTTTGGTTTTTGTCTGTTTTTTAAGTTACTACCAATGCCAGGAACCTATGAGTTGAAAGCGACATTCGTATCAGCCGCCAATCAATAATGACTTCCAAATCAATTTTTCGCATGGTCAATTCCCAAAACCACGTATAACACACACCACCAAAGAACATAGAAAATATATAAAGTACGAAAACAGAACGGAATCATGCAAAGACAGCAGAAAATGCTCCGTAATCTTAATGATTACCTATGAGCTCGTCTGCTCCACACGTAGCAGTTCGTGTGGACCAGAGGCAATTATCTCTTCATCCCAAACGTATGAAGTGAGTGCGAGTGCTTGGAGTGCGAGTGCTTGGGGTTTAACGTCGTACTCAACAATTTTTCAGTCATATGACGAATCATTAGGGTGCATGTACGTGTAATGTGCCTCCTTGTTGCAGGACGGATTTCCACCGCTCTTTTATTTAGTGCTGCTTCACTGAGACGACTTACCGAAGGCAAGTAAGCCGCCCCCGCCCGAGCCATTATACTGATACGGGTCAACCAGTCGTTGCACTATCCCCTTCATGTTGAACGCCAAGCGAGGAAGTTACAACTTCCTCTTTTAAAGTCTTAGGTGTGACTCGACCAAGGTTTGATCCTGGATCTACCGGTCCCGAAGCGGACGCTCTACCAACTGTGCTATCCGGGCCGGTTGCGTATGAAGTGGCAGTAAAACTGAGGGAGTTGTTTGGACTTGTTTTGACATGAGTGCTTGTCGTAAGTGTACCACAGTGTTGAATCTATGCGTCGAAACAGACACTCCTATACCAGCCGTCAACCAGTAAAGACGTTCCGGGTTAATCAGCACAAGGCCAATTCCAAAAACGACGTTTAACACAAACTACCAAAGAACTAAGAAAGTATATAAAGTACGAAAATAGGACGAAATCATACAAAGAGAAGGAAAAACGCGAGGCATGTTGCAGGCGATTGAGTTAAATCAGTATTTAAATTCTGTACCATGCTAGAATATAATTATATTGTCGATAACGAAATATGTATCTCAGCTAAGCCACACGATTACACAATATGGACTGAACTAGGACTAACAGGTGTCAGCAGTTGAATATCCAGACAGATTTCACTGAATGAAATGTCATCCATTTCATAGGATGACATGGCTAAAACGCTATCTGAAGCGCTCAATTCAGCCCATGATGATTAGCAACACAAAGACATGCACCTTGCCCACTCGACCACAGCCCTCAAAATTGCAATATGGCTATATCAAGTATCATGTTATTTCATTATTCGATGACAGAAACTATTTGTTCATGTCCAGTGAATAATAAATAGCGTCATACATGACTTTACTGGCAGCGCCATAATAGTTTCTGCGACGTTCTGGAGCCAAAGTTCGATATGTTTGCCATCAATTTGATGGTATCATTTACTTAAACAGAAAACAAAAAAGATTTCTACTGCTATATTCAGCCTTGTGTTGTTGGTTGGTATCTTTTGTTGTCGCGGACGTGTAGCCTCAAAACATATCAGCTTTATATCCAGTGCTACTATAAGGAAAATTACATATTTACAACGTTCTTTAATTTCTAATAACAATACTGTGATGTGGACGGACTTAGTCGATAACAGAATGGAACCTTTGTGTAAAGCTCTGTATGAAGAAGATTGCTTGTATAACGATATCTATATATTATAAATATGCTATGTATATATGGTACAAATAAGCATAACAGCGCATGTCCACACGCAAATGCGTTCAGCCCTTTAACTAAAACACGCATTGCCTTAGCTTCATGGTGTTCACATCTAAAAGACACAGGCGGCTTGTTCTCCTAGGGGACTGTGTGGTTTATTGGACTCGGAATTCACTGTGCGTTTACTCTGTCGCACTGCTCCCTGTCCATAGCGAAGGTATACACCTCTAGGGGAAGTGTGAAGGACTCCCTACCGCGGACGGAGATGTTATACAGACAAACAGCCTTACTTCCTCGACAGCCTATCGTCTCCCTATCTTTCACGACCCTCCCCTCTTAGCCAATCAATATATGCGACTAAAGGAACAGGATGTTCAAAGACACATTGGGAATTGGCGTGAAATCAATAAATAAGTGGCAGCGAAGCCTATATTCTATTGTCCGAACACGGGTTGTGGAGTTGCGCTCCAGTCTTCCTGCCAGCGAGACGACGTCAGGGTTTCCTGTACGGAGAAATGACCGGGGCTGTCGGCTCGAGTCCCTGCTCGTAAATACCTACCAATTTCTGTCCAACTCTGATTACCGAGGAGAGTGACGTGTAACAGGAAGGATAAAAGAGGTAATTTTGTGTTGATGCAGTTGAACATCGTCATTATTGGTTTATTCCTGAACCAACCGACGCAAGCACAGCAAAAGAATCAGTGCCTTTGAGAGTTTTTTTCACCCGCAGATGATCTCTTGCCAACTCTGACTGCGAAGACTATTTGACGGTAAGCTTTGTAAATGACCCAGGTTTCCTCTTATTTTGTCGAGCCGATGGCTAACCTTTTCTTAGCTTTAACTGAGTAAAATTCATTAGCTTTTCAAACGTTGACGACGATAAACGATCACATAGCCTCTTTTTCCCCAGGCAACATGACGGGAATTATATTCTTCTTTTTTTCCCCTCGTGTCTTCGATCGTCCCTTTGAGGTTTTATATTGCTTTTGGTTTTTTATAGGCCGCTGGGCATTGTTAGAATAAACATTTATCAGAACTGTACTTGTTACGTTTTTTGTACTTGTTACGTTTTTGACACTTGTTATGATTTTGACACTACTTCAGATTATACAGGAAATAAATTGCTTTAGGCGATATTTTTCAGATATTTTGTTTGAAGACTCATTACGGAAAACAAACAGCTCATCTCAGGTTCAGATTGGACATTAGACGACGCAAGAAAACTCCAGAAATTGCTTATAAATAAAGTAAAAAAAATTAGAAAAAAATTGAAAAGGGGCGAAACAAATACCATTAGTCAGCCTTTAGGCCCATTACAAGTATTGCTTATAGAAACACTAGCAATGTAAAAAGGGGGAAATACTAGCCCTTTGTCGTCCAAAAATCTGCCTTTAGGCCGACTGTTCTCCTTAGTCAGCGGTTGGGGCCCTACACAAGAATAGCGTACAGGATCACAAGCAATGTAAATAAAGAGAAATAATATGAAAAACATGGCAACAAACATCATCATTAGTCTTCCTCTAGGCCCACTTTTCACTTTGCATCGTCGTATTGTTCCTTGTGTAGCATTTGCTTCCTGGATAAGGCTATAAGCTTTCTAGCCCTCTAACGTTAAACAGTATCATGGTGATTACACGGCATTTTCTCCAGAACAGAATTTCCCCTCCGTACCAGCCGTTGATGAAGTGCTGGTAATTAGAAAGCCTGCACGCCTGATTACACGATTTTCGTTACTGGTGAAAAAAACGGTTAGTGATTATTTCAGCTAACATTAATAACTGCAGATGGTTTATCACCCAGGCCCGATTACTGTCTAATGAAGCGTTTCCTTGCTCCAAGTAATACCACAAATGCACTTTATATGTGCCTATTCTGTATCATTTCATGAAATCGTATGGCTAAAAACGATTTATGCTTACATCAGACTCATGAGTTCATTTTGAATGTACTATATGTTTTACAAATTTGCGTTCGCTTCTGGAAAGCGTTCCCTTCATTAACACATTTTGTAAAACGTGTCCTGTCCTTCCTTTATAAAGAACTTGTTAAGTTTGAATTGAAGAAACTCAAGTATCATATTTGACATTTCTTGCATTTTCCTTTTGTCCATCTGTTATTCCTATATGGCCCTAAGTGGGGAGGCCTTTTTTTTACTTTTTTACTTCATTTTTTAATTCTCCATTTCATTGCCGTCCGCTTGTGATCAGTATGAAAGCTTAGCCTTTAATGAATCTGAAGACAAACACGCCGTAGCAGTGGTATAGTTCAAGCATTTTCCTATAACATATAAGGCAAATCTGCATGTTCAGGATTCGAACCACTAACCTATAGTCGTGTTATAAATGTAATCCCGCTAGGGAACAGCTGATCTGTGGCGTGGGAGAGGAAACAAGACTGCTTTGAACCAGTGATAGTTTTTTCTTTCATCATATACGTTTTTTTACCATATTTAAACCTCAAGCATATTTTAACTCTACAAAGGAGGAATTCCTTTGTGGATAATAAATTGGCATCCGGTTTCAAGAGCATTAAAAAAGCCTATCTTTAGAAGTGTACACTTTGCATTCAACCGAGGCAGGATCTCATTAGATAATAACCTATCTTTTATGCGCTGAAGTCTTTGATCTGACTAGTGATAGAATTAGACAATTTGCGTGCGGGGGGGTTTTGTCGTCTCTAACAGGATGGAGCAAAAAACCGGCAGGCGTTTGAGATGTTACACTGAGATGGTTTGTTAAGGTCTATCTGTCTGTTACAGGGGGCGTTCTTCGTGATTCCAGGACATATCGTGATCAAAAAGAGAAAGTGGCCTAGGCCTCGGAAGAACCATAGGTCTATTTGCCTTCCCTGGCATTTCCTGCGACCTCCCATCCCGGAACCGGCGTGGACAAAAGCCCAATAAATAAGATTCCAACATCAAGACAATCGGGAGGCCAGGGGTGTGTGAGTACAGATCTGCGGGGAGATGAATACTGCTGTTTACACAGATATTACCCTAGATGAAACAATAAATATCTGCGAGCACTTGAAACGACGACGTAGTAAAAGCTTGTTGAGAGACCGGGTCGTCGTGGATAAAGTGTCCTAGGCTATATCATCGATCACCTGCCGGCCTGGTAAACGACTTCCGATTGTACATTCCGTCAGAGGAATGGCCCACTATGCTCTGAGCAAGGCTCCCTCTACTCCTCTTCCCCACACCAACACCCTCCAGGACGTCTCCGGAACGCTGAGTATCATCGTCGAGGCCATTATGGTGGTCGTCAACATATTTCCTATAGTAGTCGCGTTGAGGACGAAGCGGCAAAAAGACAGATTGGTGACGGATGAACTCATCATCGCTCTGAGTATCACGGATATACTGTCAGTCGTTGTGCCTACGCCTTTCGGTCTTGTGTCCTATTTCAACAAGACCTGGTACGGCGGGAAGCCGACATGCGAGTTTTACCAACTTACCATGTTGTGGTTTCAAATCGTTTCCATTCTAATCATCACGTATATGTGTATTGATAGATTGCTCTCTCTCAGGATGGCTCTGTATTACAAGGTGAATGGTTTAAACGTCGTTGAAAGGGTGAAATACTTCGTCTTGGCCATTTACATCTTTGCTTTGCTAATCGCCGCGCTGCCGTTGATAGGTTTGGCGCCGCCCGCCATGTCCACTTCCGGTCTGCTCTGTGAGTCCTGGATAACGTCTATGCCGAAAAGCGGCGAGCAGAGCGTGTTTTACATCACGATTTTAGTGCTAGGTTACGCCAACCTACTCGTGGTCTTGGTCGTTAATACCAGAGTGACTTCCATGATGTGGAAACTGCAGAGAAAACTACAGCCTTTGGCCAATCGGCGCCAGACGAACGTGATACAGTTACAAACTGACAGGAAGGCTATCGTGGAGTTCACCTGGATGATCATTACTGTCACTATTTTATTTTACCTCACCTGGTTCCCAACTATGGTAAGTGTAATAAAAATTGCCAAGAATAAACAATGATCGTATTTGTTACAAGCAACTGCCAAGAGTAAATATATGGGTGTATTTTATTACAGGCAAAAAACAATTTGAAGTCTGGATCAGTTCCACGTTATCCTGTCAGGTTTTCACCGTCAGATAGAGTAATGTCTACGATAAAGTGACAACCCCAAAATAACTGAACTTTTGTATGCCGCCAGCTGGATTACTAGCGTTTATACAATATTCCGAGTCTATTTTCGCATAGAACTTAAAACCCTCAAGGGATTTGTTGTGGCAAGAAATGTTCGTAAACAGGACAATAAATCTGCTGAACGTGTTCTTGTAGATGGAATGTAATCATCCTCAGACAGTCTGTGGAATTTAGTGCACTCACAGAAAACGGTCGTGGATACGTGTAGCTTGATACCATCGTTTGTCGCATGGACAAAGTGTGGAAATATACTCAGCTGATCGGCTCAAATAGAAGAAAAGAACAACAGTGATACGTAGATCTACACAGAATTTGTAACAACACAACAACTGATGCGTGCAGCTTTTCCAACTACTTATTTAATCATCTTTGAGAGCTCTGTCAGGAAAAGTGACTTTAATTATCATAAAATCCAGTAAGAAAGGTAAAAAAGAAAAAAGAGACTGTTTTCTTTATGACATCCAAACATGGTTTACAACATATACCCGAGCTGCTGTTCTTAAACCATTCTTTTGTACATGAGAGTCGCACATCAGGCACACACTTGTATAACGTCTGCGATACGAGTTCCTGATGGAACACATTATCGCCGTTACCGTTGAGGATTAACTGTATTCATGTATACAACACGAGCATAATGCACACGATGATGGTACGTGTGATACACGTTTATGGCACACGGTACCGGAACAAAGGGCAACTTACTGCTTTGTACGATATTTTGTAACGTATACAGTTTTAGACTGATCTGTACGATACAGGCATTACGGATTTGATACAGGTACAACGTACGCCATACTGATGTAACCTGCCTCCGTTAATAACGTATATTATATATTTTGGGTTTTTTTGGTTGTTTTACGCCGTCCTCAAGAACATTTCACTAATATGAAGGCGGTCAGCATTATGGTGGGAAGAAACCGGGCTACGACTATCCCCAGGTTGCTGGAAGACATTCGCACGTACGTCCGAAGTGGAAGCCAGCATGAGCTGGACTTGAACTCAAAGTGACCGCATTAGTGAGAGACCCCTGTGACAAGTTCAGCGTATACGATGCAGATATAATATACACGATAGTGGTATGAAGTAAATCTTGCTGCTTTAAGCCATACTGTTCGTAGCACAACATGTACTGCACTTTTATACAGCCTGTGATATTTACAAATGGGTGTCTATCTGTATCAGGAAATGCACTGTGCTTCAGGGCTGACCGATAGGATTTGTAACGAACACAATTCAAATCTCTGTCTGGTGGACGCTATTAGACCACGAGGGATATTAACATTTATTTATTTCCCCTTATTCTTCTATATAATATTTACGACAGATATTAGAAGTTCTGAAAGTAAAATATGACATTTTTCTCCTATTCTTTTTCTTGAAAAGTAACGATATGTACTACAGTTACATATATATTGTCTAAAACGAGCAGACCAGGTGTCCCAAATTTATTTATTTAGTTTTTACATTATTTTACTTGATTTTTGCTTAGCGTGGAAGTAAAGAATTTTTCACCTATTTGACGGTAATCAGGTCTGAGGGTGATGGAAACTGAAGAGCTAGCACTGAAGTACTGAACCTCATTGGCCAAGGGCCTGACGGCTCAGCGAGTCAACGCATTCACGATCCTAGCAAGCGAAAGCCTTTCGTATTTAAGAATATACATGTAGCTGGATTCTGGTTATGACTGAACTAAGAAACATGCACATTTTCTTTCCATATTGTTGGTTATCATCACAGAGGATGATAATTCATGTTATGCATGGTGATTTTTCCCAAGACCCCGAATGTTTACGTCTCCCGTAGTCTTAAATTCCAACTGCACTTAACGTATCATAAAGTCATGTTGGCATTTCATACTATGTAACATTTGCAGCTCATGCTGACGGGTGATATTCGCTTGTGTTTTTAAAACCAAGTGAGGCCAGCAATTTTGAGTAATGCTAGACCAGTGCATGATAATAACTTGCAATTAACATCACTACATTTTTTAAAAATTAATTCTGCTTAAGACATGATGCTAAGGGGCGTGTAATATGTTACAGTTTAGTCTTTCACGTGAACAGTTTTAAGAAAACCCTGAGGCAAATTGATAAGGCACAGTATTTTACCGGTTACGTGTAACCATTTGTCAAGTATAACACTGCCTTCGTTGCTCTGCTTCCCCCCCCCCCCCCCTGTATGCTGTACATCTTATATCCTATATTCTAGAATATTTCGTCAAAATTCTCAACGCCAAGTTTCTTTAATTCCACAAAGAAAGCCCTAGGAATGAATATGGACTGAATGTCCAGAATTTGTTTCATAATTATGTCTAATTCTGCTTAACCCGGTACGAGGGGCTGTATGTTCGTCCTGTCCAACAAGGTCGCCACCTTGTAGTTATGAACAGTTCCAATCATAGCACAGCGAGGGGCTGTATGTTCGTCCTGCCCAACAAGGTCGCCACCTTGTAGTTATGAACAGTTCCAATCATAGCACAGCTGGGATACATACTTTGATTAACAAACATGGTACACGATTTGAATAGTGATAAAACATCCACTGCGTCTTTCCGTTGTCATTAAACCATGCTAGCTGCTTTTCTTGAAGTAAATCCATTCTAATTTCGTGCGTATCGCTCTAAACATTCCTATTTTTGCGGAGCATAACATTGGCCGTTGACATTTCCTCTCCTGTTTTCAGCTTTTATGAACATTTCATCTCTTGTATGCAGCTATCACATTGACATCACGTCTCATGATTTCAGCTAATGTTGACATCACGTGACATGATTTCAGCTAATGTTGACATCACGTCTCATGCTTTCGGCCAATGTTGACATCAAGCCTTATGCCTTTAGCTAATGTTGACATCACGTCTTATGCTTCCAGCTAAAGTTGTTATCACGTCTCATGTTTTCAGCTAATGGTGTTGACATTTCCTGGTTTTACCTAATAATGCCATCTCATCTCCTGTTTTCAGCTCATGCTCACTGTGCAGAAGGCCGGGTTCAAAGTCAGTGACATCGCAGTTCTCTACGCCTTGCTCAGCACTACCCTGACGGGTCTACTTAACCCACTTATCTACGGCCTCTTCTCTAAGAGTTACCGTCGCGGTTACAGACACATTCTGACGGCCACATTCCGATTCTTCTGTCGCTGCAAGAAAAAGGAGTTCCAGCCTATACCGGGTAAGAGTTATACTGAAATGAAATAGCAAATGAGTAACACTTGCCGTCAATCTCTTTTAACAGAGTAACTCTTTAATATGTCCGGAATTGTTTGTTAGGACAGAATAAATCTATGTTTACCCCTTTGTACTAAACAGACCATGTCGAATATTTTGTCACAATGTCTCAGATATAGAATTGATTCATTTATGTCTAACTGTGGACTTGTTGATCTCTTTGTATCACTCTCCAGTTATGCACGAATACTTTATATAATCGCCCCGCTCGCAAAACGACGTCAAGTTTGCACCATGAATTAAGAATTACACACTTTTCTGAGCCAAAATTTACCGCTCTGACATGTAATCGGCAACATCCTGTCGGAATTTTGAAAAAAAAGGACAATTCACCAAAATATTTGTGTCAAAAACAAAGCCCTGTAAATGAAATGAGGCAAAAGGCAGTCACGTCATCAACTGCAATTCTTGATCATTATAATGACAAAAAGTCTCCTATATTATTTTACTGTTTTGTAATTGCGTTGGAAATTGTGGAAACATTTTCTAATTGCATAAACAAAAAATAGATCATAAACGTCTGGAAATAATCATCGCTTGACAGATTTTTATTAAGTTTTGTTTTCGGTTGGAAAAAGACTTTTTTAATATGCGAATGGATTCAGGGCCCTGTCCAACACGCGAATGAATATTCAAACAGCGTCTTGTATATAACCACATCTTCGTAAGCCCAGTGGACTTGCAACATTATTTAACTTTCATATTACTCTTCCTGAAAAAATGTAAGAACTTCACAAAAGCTACTCTTATCTGAAAAATTGCTGCATTGCTAAATCTAGCTGCAGGGCCCGAAAGGCCTTTCCCAGCCACTCAATCAATAATACAGATGGGGAATGTTTGGTGTTGTCAGACACATTGTCTCAGCATTATCAATAAAGGGCCATGCCTCGCACGGGGGATATCCGCAATCGCTGTGCCAAATACCAGAGCCCGTTAATCGCTGGAATATTTATATATTCTCTTGTTTCCTTGAAATTTATTGACTCCCCGATAAAAACAAGCTGTTGTTTTTCTCAGGTTACATTGCATAATCAGTAACTCTGTGCTTTTTTATCCATCCGTTTATCATAGCTTGAGGAGTGTTTATATCCATTGCTGATAAGTCTTATACGGTGTAACCGCCAGTACCTTCATATGCCGGGCAATTCATCAGTTATTGTATGTCATCAATCAAAAGCGTTGTGAATATTCGGTATAACATCACAGCGGTGAGGAAAACTTGAAAGAGTAAAGAGTAGTGAAGAGTAAAGATGAGAAACAACTGGCTTCTTTAACTCAGGGATAGGCCTTATTCAAGATCAAAGAAAGAAACACGAAGGCGTTTGAATAAGTTCAGTACATATATTTGAACAAAATAGACAAATAATACGACTGGCAATAATATACAAAACAATACAAATAACTACAAAAATATATAGTCTCTTACCGATGACAAATCCGGATGGAATATTCCGGCTTTCAAAGGCGAGTCAGTCCTGGTAAATATAGAATCCACGGTAAAGAGGATAACAGAAGTTACAAGCTGTTGAGGGCACGGCAAGCTGACGATCTTTATCACCACTGCCTGTGAAGATGTAATTTCTCAGGGCGCACGGGTTGACAGTAGCGCCCGTGATGCTGAACAGACGATGTATGTTTCCCTTCTCGGAAACATACACAAAGTCACTTTCGTGGTAAACTGGGATGAAATGTACGTGATCATACAAGGAGGCAATGAATGATACAACCTCCAAAATAACGTCTCAAAAAATAGCAAGTGGTAAAAACAAACTCACAAAGTGCTCTGTACAGAAAATGGAGAATAAATGACGAATGTCGAATGGCATGAAAGCCGATATCTCGAAACCCCGCAAAATTCTTCACAGTGGACTGGAGTAAATGACTCCGTCGCTCATATTTGTGGACGGAAAATTCTGGTTGTTTGATCGTAAACATGTTTACAACACCGAAACATATTTCCAGAATGTATACTCTATGTGCAATGACAATAAACCCATCAACACGGAAGCTTCGAGAACGCTCGACAGAATTACAGTGCGGGCTATAACGTACACAGAGGGAACATGTAATTCAGACACCGATTCAAGAACAAATAAAAAATATAGAATGCAATATAGTGCAAGACGGGGTTTGTAACAGGAAGTTATAGAACGCGAATCAACACTCTACATCGTCATAATTTTGCTGAACATTTGCCAGCAATGACACTGTTTTTGTCTATGTTGTACGTCTTTAATTAGATTATCGTTTCCAAGTATAATCTTTCAGATGTTTCAAAAGTGTAAAAATCCTGAGAGATTTAAGGAAAACACCTCCAAAAATCGACTTAGGCATCATAAAATAGATCACTTAAAACCAAACATAAATATACTTTCATTTAATTCAAATATTTGACCGCCTTTCAACACCTCAACACAATCTGAAAAAATAAATGAAAGTATTTTAGGCATAGTTTTCGGTTGTCTGTTCGATGAACTCTACCTCATATTGTAGCATTCTTTTACTTTATAGTAACGATTGGGGAATGGATAATAATGGAATGATGCACGAAAAGGTAGGATCTTAACCAGACCCGATATACGAGCTCGCGAGCAAAAATTTCACCACGCCTATGAAGGAACAGCTCCACCAATCAGTTAACAAATGCGACTGATACGGTGCGAAGCAATATCTAGGGAAACCTGGTGATTATGACCGCATATGGTTAACAGAGTTACTTCAGAACAAAAATCCATTCCTTTTTACTTTTCATGACCCAGTTTGACAACACTTCATGACTTCTTCCACACGAAATGACAAAACGTGAGGACCAGCAATACACAGTATTGTAGTTTCGAATTCGAACTGTTTTGTCGGTAAATGTAAAAAGGCCCTGCTGTACTATGCGACTTGTCAAAAATGTTAAGCAACTTTTGTTGACACTGATCACCTGTGTCATAAGTAAAACATCTATCTTCCTGGAAATTAATAAGTCTGCGGAAGTTCAGATGGACAGTTTTCTTTAAATAAACCTTTTGTCAGGTTTTTCAGACGCCCGTGCTATGTTTGGGCGGCATATACGTGGTTATGTTTTTTGGTTTTACTAAATAGTTGCCTTTTGTTTTGTTTGTTTCCAGCCATCGCATGTGATCGTGCAAGAGGACCTGACCCGGAAGACTTTATTGGCCAAACCACAGACATCGATGGAGAGCTCAAGAGGTCAAGGTCATTACACGACCGACCTTTCGGTTTCGGATTTTACAACTACGGATTTCAAACATCGTTATACTCGGCTTTGACAGATTATCAAGTTCCAGGTCGGTCAAAAAGCCGGACTTCCATTGACATGGATGCCAAAGGTTGTAAACGGCGGGCACGTAGTTTGACACCTCCGCTGACCCAGTCGACCTCTGAACCCGTTATCAATGTACAAATAGAAGATCACGTGACTTTGAGTTCGCGCTCCTCGGAAGGATCTTCCCAAATTTCGAACAGTAGCCATAATTCGGAGGCTGACTTAGAGTACGAAGACGACACAGAAGAGGAGCATGATGACATATCTATGCAAGAGACGCGGATTTAGGCATTTTCGGGTTTTGTTTTCCCGTTTTCCGAGGAAAGAACTGTTTAGCCAGATTCGCTCGTCAATTCCAGAGTACTGTGGAGAATTTTTCATATGTGAACATGTGCTCAAGCCAAGTGTTTGGAAAATCTGTGATAAACGTTATTCTTAAATCAAATCTTATGTTTGCCAGACTAGTCGCCATATTGGCAAGGGAAACCCAAAATTACCTGTGAAAACCCTGGAATGAACATCTCCTTATGTACATCAATACAAAGGTCTTCCGCCTGGCTTTTCGTTCGTCACCACGGTTAACAAATAGATGACGACATTGGCTTCTTTTTAAAATAAAAACAAAACGTCATTGTTCTATTAAAACATGTCTCTTAAATAATAAACAAATGGACTCTACATCACCAAATACTATAAGAATTCTAGTAATATCTCAATGCAAAATGTAAACGAGAGAGCATCAAAGTTATCAACTTGTAGTTACGTGTAGTTGTACTTCTTTAAGTGACATTAAGAAGTTTATCAATGATAGGAGGCAAAGCTTTTCTTATTCGTATAGGTATTCATTTAACACAGGGTGTTCGGGCGTACTGTACACCTAAACCGGCGTGTCAAATTCATTCAAACAACTTTTAGTTATGGAAGTTTCAGAAGGAAATAAGAGAAAGATTTTTTAACTCCATTTATCAGATGTTTATCTTCCTAACCCATGTCGCACAATATCTCTTTTAGCACTATATAACTATTAGTTCTACAAGTTATAACTACTAATTATACAAGATATAACTACTGGTTATGCAAGTTATGACTTATGTGTTACGCAAGTTATAACTACTATGTCACACCAGTATAATTGCCAAGGTACACAAGTTACATCTACTAAGTTATACAAACTGTAACTCCCAGTTTTATAAAAGTTATAACTACGATGTTACACAAGCCATAACTCATAAGCCATACCAGTTATAACTATTAAGCTGTACAAGTTATGACTACTAAACTATATAAGTTATAACTACATGTAATAAGCTATACAAGATATAACTACCAAGGTATGAAAGTTATAGCTACTAAGCTATACAAGTTCTTACAACCAAGCTATACAACATACAACAACTAAGCTATACACATTATGATTATAGATTTAAGGAAACCTGAAGCAAACCAGTTGACAATTTTGTGGCGTTGCACAGCAACTTAAGGTAACATTCTAAAGGAAAACAAGAAAAAAAAAAGAAAGAGAAAGCGATAAAACGAAGTATATATCAGATAAAAGACCATTAAGCACTGTTTAGAAAAAAAACTTTTTTTGAAATTGTTAAAAAATATTTCCAACCTAATAAAATGGTTTGAAATCATTAGATTCTACGGTGGTCTATAGTGACCCAGAGGGTATCAGTGACGCCACATATACATATTTTACGCTTGAAATAGTTCTTAATATAGTAAGAAAAGACCACCGTACAATCCAATGTTTGAACTACATTTTACAGGATTGTAAAAATTTCGCAAAAATAGATCCATAAATTGTTGTGTACCGTGTTTAAATGGCCTTTCATCTGCCCTATCCTCCACGCTAGTGTTTTCTTCGGGTTTAATATAGTCCAGAGAGACTATTAAAACGTTACATGTATAGTTTCATTCATTAACTGCCTTTTATTTAATTTCATTCTCCGAAAGGTCAATTAATTTTTCCAATTTGCCAAGCATAAGTATCTATACTCTTCCCGTGCGATATTCACATACAAGTCATCTTCACATATGATGGTTCCAAGTAGCGTTGCTTCATATTTTTGTAATGGATTTCAAAATAGTTTTGTAAGCAAAAATGGAAAAAGAAACGTAAGTATTTACATGGTTTTTTCAGCTTATAGATTAGGCCATTTATTATATGTGGGTGAGTGTTGTAGGCCTACTCGTTTCGTTTCTTTTCTCGTCTCCAAAATGCGCAATCTGCAGACTTATTCAGCGTCATCTGATTAATATCTCACAGGAAAGCAGTCTCATTAATATTTACACCTCCGGAATAAACGAAGTGATCAATTGAGTGCACTGAGCTACCTCGGAAGTCTAACAAGACAAAAAAAATTGTAACTCCATACAACAAAGATTAATAAGGGAAAGATTAACGGTATTTAAGGAAAGTTATTGAAACAAAAAATCCAACATCATACACCACAGATTAGTAAACAGTAGCCACAGATGCGGAGGATGAGATCGCGGAGGATGAGATCGCGACGACAGACTGACGGCATTACCTTATAGATGTTCTTCAACAAATCCAGTGTCCACAACATCTTTATATTTTATATCGCATTGCTGCGGAGGGTTCCTCGTGTCTCGTGATTCCTTCGCTACTGTACAAAATTGTCATCAAGTATGGAATTGTTGAATTAATTAAGCTTTACTGAACGTGATCGCTCAATGAGTTTCTACACAAGCCGGCACTACATTGTGTCGGACGACGGCATTCTCTACTATTATGCTGCTCCTCAACTCTCTCTTTGCTTTACGCGTTTCACAGCTGTACAGAGTGACGTGCTACAGTAAATAGGAGTACATCGGCTAGACCGGTCTTGTCCTGTGTGAGCAGTGCTCTGCGTCTCACAGCTGTACAGAGTGACGTGCTACAGTAAACAGGAGTACATCGGCTAGACCGGTCTTGTCCTGTGTGAGCAGTGCTCTGCGTCTCACAGCTGTACAGAGTGACGTACTACAGTAAATAGGAGTACATCGGCTAGACCGGTCTTGTCCTGTGTGAGCAGTGCTCTGCGTCTCACAGCTGTACAGAGTGACGTGCTACAGTAAATAGGAGTACATCGACTAGACCGGTCTTGTCCTGTGTGAGCAGTGCTCTGCGTTGAGTAACCGTTAACAGTCCTTCAACCATCAATCCTATGAAACTATGACTTTCTTTATAGATCTTGCTTTAGCCTCTAAACCAATCTAAGAGACAGACGAGAAGTGAAATTAAAGCATTGAGATGAACGGTTCAAATCAAACCACCACTGACGTAAAAACTATCCACTGTCCGTGTATCTCTTTACCGGTTCAGTCCGATCAAGTGTCACTCCGTCCTCCAGGGCTTTAATTCACTTACCACGTTTAATAGATTTTATCGGCTTTCTTCCTTGAAGCTATATCCATGTATCCACCTATGGCAGCAGGCATATATTGATCGCCCAATGCACATGTGTGCTTAGGTCGTAAAATATTTAAAGATATAAGAGCACCCATCATATCGCTAACAGCTGCGGTCTGACAGCAATCAGCTGATGGTCGTAGTTTGTCTGCCTGGTTTCCTGTCCCATATTATTGGCGGTACGAATGAAATATCCTTTAGTACGGTGTCATATCAATCAAATAAACAATCAAACAAGCAAACAAACAGTTATTGATTCGCCAACGATATATTCGGTGTTAGCTTCCTAGAATAATGATGTGCTCCCCTGGTTACCATCATCTGAGGTGAATGCGTTTACTAAAACCAGTGTGAATGGCCTTCATATAACGGTACACAAATTGATCCATCCGAAACGCTACTTTTTGGGGACGAGTAACGCCCAGCTTTATTGTAAATTCCATAAATTTAATTTTTCAATAAAAGCAATTACATGGTTATTTTACACACTCTTAAACGGACAGGAGAAAAAATCAATTCTCTGCGCCAATATTGTTTGGAAATTTGCTATTCAAATTGATCATTTACAGAAAGTTAAAAAAGACGGCATTTATAATGGAATATTAACGAACGTGCTTGAGCTACAAACTAAGGCCGTTCCAGACAAAAGGTTATCTGTCTAACACAGGATAAATCGAGTTTTTGCCAAAGTGCATGGTCATGTTGAAGATTACAAGTGACAACAGTCAGACAATAGTGATACTCTGTCATGTTAACAGGTCATGTTTTTGAAAAAAAAAACATATATTTTAGAGATAGACACTAAAGTTAATCACTGTCATTTTGAATTTAATTAATTCACTATTTTTTCTTGTGTAAATTTGTATAACTTTTCAGGCGGCTTCAGATATGTGTGTAGTATAGAAACAGCTGTAGTTTTATCAAATTAATCCGCAATATTTAGAAGCCCGTTTCCTTATGGAATAGTTTTTTGTCAACTATTAGAAGAGGAAGCAACCATTTTGAAGCGATAGTGACTGCTACCTCCCAAAAAGATAGGAATTGAGGGAATTCTTAAGGAAGATAGGAATTAATTGTCGTTTTCTGGCGTTTGATATTAGCATATGCATATTTTAAACAATGTTAGACACCATCCATAACTCCAGTTCATTTTCCTGATGAAAGAGAGTAGTGATCAATGAAAATGGTTAACATTGGAGGTGCCCACCAAGAAATGCGTTTTCTTGAGAAGCAGTTCAGGATGATTACATTGTAGTCACGTGATCATGTACACTCTGTCCTTCGTCCTTCGTGAAGCGGCAACTTCCGGTACATACCGACTGCTTTTGAAGATTTCTTTTCCTGGTTTCCCAGGCGGACACAACCTCATTTAGACCCCGTTTTACGCCGATTCTGTGGATTGCGGGGAACTTTTCATTACATCACGAACAGCTGTGTTTTTATCACCTTAAGGGCAATTAACCCTGGCGGGTAAACGGGGCAATCGATCCTAGCCAAACAGACCCGCGCTGAAAACACGGTGATTATTTGGCAGGAGGTTCTTTATAATGACGACTGGAAACGTCTGCCGCTATCGGCCAGCAATCACCGGCACGGGTAAAAATAAATCGTGATTGATACCATCATGAAGCTGTCTGATTCCTTGACTTCTGAAATTTGGCCAAAGACCGTCCTTCTTTAACGAAGCACTTTGTATTAAACCATACACTATGTAAACCTCGATGAAACTCTGAAATAGCAATCATTACCATTTTGGTCTCGGTTCTTTCTGTCCTGAATTGGAAACAGAATATGATTTATACTCCAAGAACATCGACTTATTCCGTTCTATCATTGATCAAACTTACTGACCACTCACTTTTGATACTCTCATTTTCCTCCAGGTTCTCCGCCTTATTTGGGTTCGACATTGCTTGTTTTGGAAATACGTCGTGTGAATAATAGCCTAGAATGAATGAATGATTAAGACATAATACTGCCAAAATATAGCAAGTATACACTTTGATACCAACCTGGATTTTGTACACAATTAACATTTAAAAAAACCAAGCTACCACTCCATACCTGTGCGTGCCACGTGTACAACAATACGTGAATATGTTCCAATTTATATGTAGGTTCCAGTCAATCACATCACTCGGCTACGCCCCCCCCCCCCCCAACGGACATCCTTCTCCCCAAGGAGACCCCACTCCCCACAAACAACTAGCTCTTTGCCAAATAGTATCACTTTCATACTACCGTACTCATCTCTCTCATCCTGACAGTCTGGCATTCCTAAGAGTTACATGTTCTCGGGTACGGCGAAAATTACCATTCAAATATATGGTAAATACATATGAATAAATGACAGGAGTATTAAATGTCACATGAAACGGCTTATTTTATTTGTTAATATACAGCTTGTAACTTATAAAGAAAATATACACAAATTTTTAGCATTCTTCCTGGGGCGTTACACAAGAGTTTTCTTAAGCCACTAGTACTCGATCAGTAGGGACATTACGTAGATGACAGTGGTGACGTCAGCGCTGATAATTATTGAAACAACTCTGTGGACCAAGCAATCAGAATCGAGGGTGTTAAACTTGGTCTGAGTTCCCAGTAAGTTTATCGATGACGTCATTTATGAAAATGTCAGACTACTAGGGGAAAATATGCATAACACATACATGAAACGGTTTGTTTTATTTGTTAATATACAGCTTGTAACTTACAAAAGTATATATACACAGAAATTATTAAGAGAAACCTCAAAAATATTTCCTCTTATTTGGAATAACTTTCTTTAATACCCTTAAAACCTTATTCTTTGTTTTAGAGCTCCTTTTCATGTATTTTAGGGCATCTTTAATGATGACACATTTAATCGCCGACCACTTGCTCTAAATATAGACTTAAATAAGAAATTTGTACATTCCTCGCTTTTCACATTTTGTGTGTTTTTTGGTGACAGGAAGTGGTCAATGACGCGCGTGTAGTCGTGTGCACAGTGTTCCTGTATAGTCTTGTCAAAAACCAATTATCTTCCGCCAGTTGTTGTACATAACGTCACATGTGGGAAATCTCGTCAGTAACTTCCCAAAGGTTGATGGTTTAATAGACAATCATGTTATTAGCAGGGTTGAAGAACCAGCTGTGGAATTCATAAAACTGGTTTCTTGCCTGTAACAAAACTACTTTGCTCTTCCTTTTACTAGGTCACAATTATCGGACTAAGCTTTCTCATAAAACAGACAACTAGTACACGCTCAGTGGAGCGTGACAGAAGAAAACGATGTGTTTTACGGCGATTTTGACCGTTTTGAACTACTAATCTGATATACAACAGCTTGGCTCCAAATAACACAGGATTGGTTAATGGTTTCTTTGATGATTGGTTATTTGATTGTGCTATTCTTGAAAGATGTATAACAGCAGATGCGAAACAGATCTATTACAACATTATTTTGAACCACTCGACGTCTTTTCTGAACAGAACGCTTTATACCGATACGTATACAATGTTTTTTTCGACGTCAAAAACAAAAAATATAACATACAAAAAAATATAACAATAAAAATTGCATCATCGGAAAGAATATCGCAACATGAAGAAAATTAATAAATTGACTGAATATTGCACAAGAAAAAAATAATAATATTGAAAGCACAATGGTTTAAGATGAGGGCATTTCCCATCGGCGTTCCGTTCAACCCATCATGAAAACAAACCACCATTTTCCGCATACCGGCTTATGAATTATTCATGAGCTGTTTGGCCCGACTGGCTCACCAGGGCAAGGGTATGTACTGTTTCCACCCAGTGATACTGATCCCGGTAGTGGGTAATGAAGTGTACTATCTATTATTAAAGTATTAGTCGACTGGCTTCTGTAGCCTGGTCAGTCGGACTGATCATCGATCCTTATCCCGATCAGTTCCTCACTGTATCATCGTTCATGAAAAGAGTCTCTGCCGTAAAAAAGACGCCATTTCTCCCGTAATTGTTCCACTTGTACTAAACGATGACATACACAAGGGTGGCTGAGTGAAAGGTTAATAGTAATCAGAGACAATTTCGCCATATCCAAATTTCTAAAACAATCCTGTCTCCAAAAATATACATAATCTATACATGAGAATGAAAGTATTCATTTCCAGTGGTTTTGTACTGTAATATCTCAGCCATTGTTGGCAGGACATACCGGTATGACTCATTTGTCCTCATGGCAAACAGCGTAATATCAGCTACATATAGTACTGAAAGAAGCTATACCAGAAATTTTCGAAAAATTCATATCGGCTAATGAAACCGAATTTCGTGTCAAGTATATCTTAGATTATAGCCTTTCGGTAAATATCAGACATGTACAGGTATTTTTAGTGATCAGGTTTGAACTAGTTGTAATGCGACCCGCTAGGTAGGCTTTAAAGACTTCATTTATGATTTTGAACGGTAACAAGTGCACACACGATACTTTATGACAGGTATTTATTTACATAGCCAAATAAAATTTCCCTTGATCGATTTTTTGTCAAAAATGTCCAAATCTCATTAAGTGTCTCCATGTTACAGACCGATTTCAAGGTAGTTCTACTTAGTTTTGCTTCACAAAAAGCCATGTCAAAGACACCGTTCCTCACGCTCCTTCCAGTTACAGTACACATACCCTTGTTTATCATGTACATTGACTATTTTATGCTAAAGCTATAATAATAGCATGTCTCCATCAATGCCGACCACATTGATACAGAATGATAGCATGTCTCCATCAATGCCGACCACATTGTTACAGAATGATAGCATGTCTCCATCAATGTCGACCTCAGTGTTACAGAATGATAGCATGTGTCCATCAATGTCGACCTCAATGTTACAGAATGATAGCATGTCTCCATCAGTGTCGACCTCAGTGTTACAGAATGATAGTATGTGTCCATCAATGTCGACCTCAATGTTACAGAATGAAAGCATGTCTCCATCAATGTCGACCACAGTGTTAAAGAGGCAGAAAGACTTACACAATCAATAACTGTGTGTACGTTACGGTTCCAGAGTTCTAAATTGGTTTACTTGTCAATATTTTGCATGTTCTTGTGCTGAAATTTGTCATAAGACTTTCACAAGACAGAAACTGTTTACATATTGACATTTTTTGACACAAGATCGATGACAGGAAAAAACTGGTCATCTCACGACATCAGTGATCAGGCCAAAGGTACTATCCGAATTATTCCACTCTTGGCTAGAGAGAACCCTGATCTTAAGAGAGGATGAGGTCGGAGCCCTCTGGCACACCATCTGTGCCACCTCGCGACCAAATTTCCGCGCAGCATACAAATGTTTCCTCAAAGATTTCCTAAGGGAATGGAAGGGTTCTTTCCCATTGCACAAGTCCTAGAGAAGTCCGCAAAGTAACATGCCAGGGGATATATAACCTCGGGTAAAGTTCGATGTACTTTAGAGAATGATTTCATGTTGCTTTGCGGAAACCTGCCTTTGGGGAAATGTCCTTTTCCAATTTTACAAGGTTGGTTTCCTTTCCTTGATAGAACATCACAGAAGAACGTCAATATAATTCATTAGTCGTAGGCAGTCTTGCCCTCGTCTGTCGTCCTGCAGTCACTACGCTGTCATCATGGAATCTGCAAACGTGAAAACAGCCTTTTATCCGTATTCAGATATGTATCTTATTTGAAAGACACATGTTGCCTCTCCCTTCGATCTCAAGCCAGACTACTGCGATAGATTTAAAGTACCATGCAGTTCTCTGAAATTTTTACGAAAGAAATTATTTTTTATTAGAAATTAGCTTAAACATAGGATATTATCTAATCAGTGGAAATTTTCTGATGCAGAGGCGAATTTTTCTCTACGAAGAAACACTTCATCCCAGTTATTAAACTTTCAGAGGAAAAACTTGTGTCAAGGCGTCTAGAATAAAAAAAATGGCTGGAATGGATTACCCGTTTGGAACTCGGGCCCAAATGTGGAATTCACAGGTCTGCTGACAAGAAGTGAAATGTGAACGACATGTAAAAAAAGATTTAATTCAGATACAGTAACATAACAACTTGAATTGCACAATGTTGTCGAGACTTCCTGTCTTACTCATAAAACGAGCCGCTTCAGTGGCTTAATGGATGGAGCCTCCGCGTCGAAGTCGGGATACCAGGTGATTAAACCCGGGCCTAGCTATACCAAAGACTTTAAAAAGATAGGCTTTGTTGATACCTCGCTTGGCGCTCAGCACCAGATTTCTGAAAAAGGATTGAACGACCGAGTGTCATTATAATGTGACTGTGTGGGGTGTCATGCCTTGTGTCTTTGACATGATACTTTGATGGCATGGACTCAGCCTACCATAATGTACACTTAATGGCTCGTAGCAGTCATATAACTGGCATGTTGTTACGGTCCAAGCCTACATACATACTTACACACAAACGGTCGACAGTACAACTCCCTGTCCGGTATCATTCAAACTGACATTATAGCCCTCCTTATATACAGTACAATAAATGACATTTACGGGTACGTACATGTCACTTTTTCATATTCCATTAAAATCTGTTACAAAATTTGCCGCCTCTTAGCTTATACCTGTCACTAGAGTGCCGGCCGGGCGTTCTGGTGATGATATATTCCCTTGGGAAGATCTTTGTCCACTCCTACGAAGAGGAATTAGAGATATTTCCCAGGAGTCTCGTGGGACATTTTGTCGCGATAGCTGCAACATATCACCACACACATGTCCGCGTATGTATGTACTTAGGCAAGGAACTATGGGCCAATGAGTCCACGTATCTGTGTACCTGGGCAAGGAACTATGGGATAATGAGTCCACGTATCTGTGTACCTGGGCAAGGAACTATGGGCCAATGAGTCCACGTATCTGTGTAGTTAGACAAGGAACTATGGGCCAATGAGTCCACGTATCTGTGTAGTTAGGCAAGGAACTATGGGCCAATGAGTCCACGTATCTGTGTAGTTAGGCAAGGAACTATGGGATAGTGAGTCCACGTATCTGTGTACTTAGGCAAGGAACTATGGGCCAATGAGTCCACGTATCTGTGTAGTTAGGCCATTAACTATGGGCCAATGAGTCCACGTATCTGTGTAGTTAGGCAAGGAACTATGGGATAATGAGTCCACGTATCTGTGTACCTGGGCAAGGAACTATGGGCCAATGAGTCCACGTATCTGTGTAGTTAGACAAGGAACTATGGGCCAATGAGTCCACGTATCTGTGTAGTTAGGCAAGGAACTATGGGATAATGAGTCCACGTATCTGTGTAGTTAGGCAAGGAACTATGGGCCAATGAGTCCACGTATCTGTGTAGTTAGGCAAGGAACTATGGGATAATGAGTTCACGTATCTGTGTACGTAGGCAAGGAACTATGGGCCAATGAGTCCACGTATCTGTGTAGTTAGGCCATTAACTATGGGCCAATGAGTCCACGTATCTGTGTAGTTAGGCAAGGAACTATGGGATAATGAGTTCACGTATCTGTGTAGTTAGACAAGGAATTATGGGACAATGAGTCCACGTATCTGTGTACTTACACAAGGAACTATGGGACATAGTCTATGTATCTGTTTACCTAGACAAGGAACTATGGGACAATTGTCCACGTATCTGTGTTCTTAGACAAGAAACGATGGGACAATGAATCCATGTATCTTTGTATTTAGACAAGGAACTGTAGGACAGTCAGTTTTATTACTTACCCTATTTCTCTCCCCCAACCACAAGGTAGCGCTAGTCTTACAAATAAGAATTTGTAACTGAATAATTGCCGTCATCTGGCAGTTAGACGGAGATGCGATACGTTAAGAGACAATGTTCTACTGAAGGTATAATGGTGCGGACGGACATCCCGTCAGAGGATATGAAACTTAGCAGTATGTGTATGTACCCTAAATATAACCCACCCCAACCCGCCTACCCGCCCCTTGCGTTTTACAAGAACATACCTTTCTTAAAAACGAATCATTTTTGTGAATTTAAAATTTTCAACTCAACCTAGTTTCAACATTAGCTTAGGAACTTCTTCTTATCACACTGGCCACACTGGCTGTTGTTGCATTGCTATTGCTCTGAACCTGGCCTTGTAAACGCCACTGTCCATAAAGGCTAAACATCGACTTTCCCAACCATCAAATTTTACTAACATTCTCATTTGGCTGGTGCTCTCGCCTTTATGGTTCTCAAAGGTCAACACTCTCCCGAAAAATGGGGGAACAAAGTGTTGTCAGTGCCGTACAGCATGTACGGCGGTTATATAACAAAAGCTACCTTCACACCCAACCTCAACGCGTCATGTCCGATAAGACAGGTTAATCACGCCAACATGCATGTACAGTGGTGATATAACAAAAGCTACCTTGACACCCACCCTCAACGCGTCATGTCCGATAAGACAGGTTAATTACGCGAACATGCCGAGGAGCCTTCTTTGTTGGTTGTTTAATATAAAAATATTCTCGACTCATTTTTTTTCTTCATTTATTTGCGTATTTTATACATGTTTATACACTGGTGGCCGGTGTAATTTATCCAGTGGACAGCTCAGAAGAAATCAAGAGACTGCAAAATAATAATGTATGGTGTATATTGATAGCGAAACGAACAACCCCATTAAAAAAGGTGATGTCATTTCCATGTCGGCTTTCTAACATTCCCCCAGCGGGAAATCCTGTCTTAAAGTCTGGAGACATCCCCCACTGTAAGAAATCTCCCAGGATATCTGCAGTCCTGTAAAATGGAGTCTTGGAGAAGCCAATTACTCCTTAACCCTCATCCTCCACGTCTAATGGTGAACAGGACTTGTGACAGCCAATAGAAACAGTCGTGTTATAGCCGAGAGAATGAGAATTACATCCGCTTGAGCCCGGGATTGTGTAATGATAATTGAGTCGGGATACACTGTGACTACGATGACTTCATCCTATTGGCTCCCACTGGACAGATGTAAGACAGTCATCAGGGTGAGCTCCGCGGTGGCTGATCGTATCAGGGTATAGACCTAATACTTCTCCCGACGTCACTGAGGTTACTCGTGTTCCAGTGAATAACAAAAGATCACAACATCCACGTATTGTGTTTTTTGACTCTTAATTAATGTGTCCAACATGTTCCATATTTTAGTCAGTTCTTTAGTTGCAAAAACACTTGGGCATAGACAGCTAAGTAAGCAGGCACGGCAGAGTGATAGGTGGCAAATGATCTCACGTAACTAATGGAATGGGGTCTTTTCTCATTTTACCTCAAGATTTTCTTCTAACAATTCGTTATCACGGACTCTGTGAAACTGATTAACACGTTCGATACCTGTGCCTTCATGGGTGACATACCCACACGAAATTATAACTGAACTGATCATGAGAAAATTTCATCAACAAATTTGAAAGACGAAAGCAGCCCATGCACAATGTCACAACTCTACAGTTTACTATGCCAGAATTCTGTTCTTTGGCAAAGTCGAATAGATCCCACAACTCTGGAAAGGCACATAGCCCTGATAAATTATATCGTGAAAAGTAAATTATATCTCTGAAGACTACACAGTCAAACTAGATCAGCCAACCAGATGAAAACAAAACATACTGGATACTTGTTCTGTTATCGCATATGATTTCAAAAGCGCAAACAATCGAATTTCGGATGATGGCTGTTTGCGAACATTCATCCCGCTAGAGGTGGAATGACTTATGTTTCTTGATCATCATGTTAGTACCCGTAGCAAAGAAAAGCTCTAATAGCAAGTTTGTCTAAAATAAATCACTTTCTGGAATCTTAGTGACGAGCAATGGGCGGAAGGCGAAGGGACGTGTCCATCAGCATGCTAAAATGAAAACGTCATTTGTTACCAATAAACGTTGGGGAGAAGCGATTATGTCTGGGTTTTGATGGCTTTATGATGCGTGATGTGTGACAAACAGAGCGATTTATCGGTCGGCATAAGTGCTGGTTTGAGGCAGGACAACCCCCTCTGTCAAGACTGATGGATAGGTTTCGTGCATTGGAGGAAAACGCTCACGACAGGCAGATGTTAAATTTTGTCTAACAGTTTGCTCTCTCTCCCATCCCAAACTCACAACTGCCACGTCAGAGCGTTTGCAACTACTTCTCTTCAACGATGGGCACATCCCGCGTAAATGTAATCTACGCCAACATAGGATAGTTATTTATCTCAGTAATTTACACTTCAGAGATCTAGAACTAGAAAAAGGAAAAGTGCAAACACCAGCCGCCTCAGTGTTCAACACAGATCATTGGGCGCATTTATGTTTTTGAGTGATGTTTTACCTCGTAGTCAAGAATACTTCACAAATACGATGACAACCGCATTGCTGAGAGCCTCCTTAGTCATTAAGCTTTGCTTCCACACTAGCGTATCAATAGATTCAAATGGCATAAATAAATCCCAGCTTTTGTACTGTTCTTCTGGTCAGTTTGTCCAATCAGGCTGTACCCTCATAGCTCTGTTTGTTCTACTGCGGCTTGAGAATTAACCGGCAAGCGATCCAAGCAAAACCAGGAAGTCCTACACACTAGTGTCTCAAGTGATTCAAACAAATCGGGCTGCCGCTGTTACTACACGCCACGACATGGTGTAGAATGTCTGCTAGCATGGTTTTTTACCTATAACAAACTTTTCAACCGTCTTTGCTTTTGATCAAGAGCCTTCTTTTCAAATACACCACAAATTCTTTCGTTAAACTGAATTTGCCTCACATTCACAGCTGCGAAGGTGAATGTTATCAGCACACATAAATGCGCCCAGGGTTTGATGTGGCATTTTACCAGGAGACAATCGTCATGGCGGTTTGCGCTGATATCACCTCAGGTATTGTCTGGCGTCCAGTCTACTGCCCATGTTACAGCTCAGGTTGTAATTTCCGGTCTGCTTCAGGTATATTTTGGACTTAACTTTCTTGGTCATATAGCGTACTAGTTATTAGGGACTTTACTTTCTTGGTCACATAGCATACTGGTTTTTATGGACTTGTTTTCCCTGGTCATAGCATACTGGTTATTAGGGATTTGACTTTTTCGCTCATACAGCGTACCGGTTATTAGGGGTTTGACTTTCTCAGTCATATAGCGTACTGGTTATAAGGGGTTTGACTTTCTCGGTCATATAGCACACTGGTCATTAGGGGTTTGACTTTCTCGGTCATACAGCGCACTGGTTATTACGGACTTGACTTCCAGGGTCATACAGCATGCTAGTTATTTGGGGTTTTTCTTTCTTTCTTGAGACTATTGTTTTCGTAGGCCTGCGCAAAAACTCTTGGTATATCTTAGCTTCTAGCAGATTGGTTAAGAATGTTTCGGGTTTCAAAACAGTGCCCTCAGAGTCAGGCATCATTAGGAAGTGATTTTGTATGTGATTGTATTGATGTAATTACAGATATGGCAATACGTGTACTTGAATAAAACATTTGCAACGGAGAGGTTGTGCAGACTGATATAGGAGCCAGGTGCAGCATGCAACTGGATTGTGTAACTGTGCAGAGGGCTTTGATTACGCCACGCGACAGGCAAGTCACGTTAGTAAAATGCTGTTAAAATGCTACTGACACTTGATTAGGCAGAAAAGCTAGTTAGGAATAAATCTGTCCTACACGGGTTCAAACTGAGGCACATCCGGAGGGAGATTTACTAGCTTCACTTACATCAAGCCAGGAATGTTATACTCCCGTGCAATCCGTGAGCAAATCTACTACCATACTCTGTGGGCAAACCTACTCCCATGTTCAGTGTGCAAATCTACTCCACTGCAATCTCTGTGTAAATCTACTCCCGTGCAATATGTGTGCAAATCTATTCACATGCTCCGTGGGCAAACCTACTCCCATGCTCCGTGTGCAAATCTACTCCCATGCTAAGTGGGCAATTCTATTCCCATACAATCCGTGTGCAAATCCACTACCGTGCAATCCGTCTGTAAATCTACTACCGTGCAATCCGTGTGCAAATCTACTCCCATACTCCGTGGGCAAATCTTCTCCCATGCTCCTGTATAATTTGGTAATCGGAATATTGATCTCAGATGCGGTTTGATTGCAACTTTTCCTGCATCCAACGTGGCGACAATCTTCAACACGATCACTCTCTGGCATTCTAACTGTTGCTTTTAATTTTAAAAGTTTTATTTCAGCTGAAAACTCGCTAAATATCCACTAAATATTTGCATTTATGAACGGATTAAACGACCGCAAACGAATGCGATAAACTCCATGGAAAACATATTTAAATGACTGGGCTTACCCAAACTCTACGGTTTCCAAATGTAGGATTGGCCACAAGGATATAACGGAAGGCATCATTGACTATTCTAATATGCTCGTGTTTGTACTAAAATCTACTAAATCGTACTGAAAAATGTCAGCAAGCGACAACAGTCCAAACATGGTATGTGTTGCAAATGTAGCAGTGTGCTGCCTTCTTATTTACCATATTGGACATAACAGTTTTTTATTTATCGTCAAAGCTTCGTCTGAACATTTCTTTTCACAGTTATCCAGTAATGCTCGAGAATGGGAAGTGACGATGAAACAAACACGATGATGAAACAAAGGATTTAAATTAGAAAAAAAAACTGAAATATGAAGTTAGGTTCATCATCCAGACAACTGAAAACATTGAGTAAAAAATCTCACATTTTTTTAAAATATTGAAAAACATTCAAATATCTGATTACAATGGTGGGCTTTATGAGCCATACTGATGGTATCAAGGAACTCTGACGTTACATCACCTTTTTTCCTGATGTTCACCAGAAGGAAGTTATTTTGGGAACATTATTTCAGTAATCTTTCACTCATGGGTGAAAAGAGTTATTCCAACATACAGTGTCATGGTTAGAATTGAAAAAGCTTCCTGTGACGTCAGAGTTCCTAACCTCTGATAGTATGGTCCATAAAGCCCCCCCCCCCTCCTCACCCCTATAGAATTCAAATGTTTGAGCGCCTTTAACAGTTTTCACAAAAATAAATGAAAGTATATTTATGTATCGTTTAATCGGTTTATGAAGTGATGCCTACTTGTATGATTTTTAGAGACCTTTCCTTTAAATCTCTCTTCTTGGTCCGCTTGTCTTGAAAACATAACTGCGACCTGCAATGTTGGGTCTTAAGGAAGAACTCCAACCCTATCACTTCCGGTCATCTGGACGTCGTATATTACATTCCTCAGCCTTAGGTTGTCTCCCAGTATCTCATCGTGTTGAATCAGGAAAAACATCATGTAATAGACCAAGCTCCGTGATATTAAAGGTGATCTTGTTGTTTTACTCTGCTTCGGTGGATCCCCGGAAAATAGATTTGGTGTTAAAGGCCTTCCGCTGGACCAGATGACGATGTAGGCCAGGGTGGGGCAAGTGTTTCCACAGTTTCCCTTCTGATCATTTGATAGAAAGCAAGCTTATAGCCTATGACGTTATGACCGAAAAAAATCTGTAGAAATGGGTTCCTGGTATCATGTTTTAGCTCGATTTGATTGATATAATCAATGTATGACTATTTAAGTGACATACGATGTAAGGCCTTCGAATGCGTGTGATTTTATTTTGAGTTAATATAGACGGAGTGTAAAGATAATCATAACAGTGTCTGATCAAGCTTAATACAGGGTTAGAGGCTATATAAACTTTGTCTTGATTGAAAATTCTCTTGTACATTTAACATTAGTAGAAAAGCAATAAAGTTTGTCCACAACAGTCTACTGTCCCAGTTGCCGGGTACATTTCATATTTGTAAAATTTTCAATAAATTTCATGATCGCTGACAATTATACAATAATAACATCAGGCTGTTGAAACAAATCTGACCAGCTGGTGAAATATCGTAGTTTCTTGTAATTATCACTGTAATAAATGTAGTTAGATAAAAGACTAATCCCCCAGTCTTGTTAAATATTGTTGTTGTTTAGGTTCAAGTTCAGTTATAATTCAAAACAAGCGTCTAAGAAGTTTTTTGAGGAGAGCTATCAACACATATTTCTGCACAGAGGTACATCAGTCTTATACAGACAGTTTCTCCTTCTCTGAAAATTTATAGATTGGTCGTCTCCCATGACTTTTGTGGCACAACATGGTCTTTTTGTTATCAGGAATTTATGCCGACATTTTATGGCTTGCCTAAACATTGGTATCGCCGGAGTCTGAAATTGAACGTTTGAAGCATCCACGCCTTCTCCATATACATCAGTTTGAGTGGGAAAATTTGATACCTAGACTTTACCATCCGATGATACGAGCTGTATATTCAGATCTAGCTCTTTCGTGGCCAGCGCTCTAATCCTCCATAGCGGTCATCGGAAAGTCTTATTTATTAATTTATTACTTTTACCTTACGTCTGTCCTAACTATGGTGCTTCAAGGAAGAGTGCCCTCTGGTACAGCTGTGACATAGAGTTCATAAAACTCTGATTGAGGTAACATGAAATGTCCTAACTATGGTGCTTCAAGGAAGAGTGCCCTCTGGTACAGCTATGGAGTTCATAAAACTCTGACTGAGGTAACATGAAATGTCATTTGTCTGTAACTTTCCTGTTTATGTGTGACCAGATACCGATTACCACACTGTCGCCTAGTGTCTCGTTTTGTTCACTTCCAGCTGTGTATTTTTCATTCTGAGAGAGATTCGATTTCACATTAAAGATAAAGCTTAGTCACTCTTCGCCTGTGCGGAAAATGAACTTCTCAGTGAGCGAGGGGCTTTAGGATATAAGACATTCTTAACGTCTTTCTGGGAAATAGAGACGTCGGTGACTTCTCAAAGTTACATCCCCGTGAGACTGAGGAAGTTTACAGAATTGGCACCAAGAGAAAACTCACTTGTGGGGCAATTTTCTCTGCATAAAGTATCCGTTTTCTCACGAACTAAGCTTATTTGTCTGACAAATTTCGCAACCCCATTATCCATGCAGGCCATGTCTTTCAAATATAGTTTAAACTGAATGCCACTGGGATACGATAGCGTGGATCATTGTCCACATTTGTTTTTTATATAAGTTAACTTAAGTGTACCTCTGCTGATAGTAAGGTAGACACCCAGTCTTGTGTTATGTGCATACAACAGGTAACTTTATTTTCTTAACCAATATGACTCTTGGCTTTCTCAAGGTTAGTCAAGAGTTCGCATCTAAGGCTTATGAATTTGTCGTCAGTAACTCGTGACGTCAAGGACATTGGTGTGGATTATATGTTTATCGTCATACTCTCTTCATGATAATATCACCAAGATGGGGGCCCCGGGTTTTTCTCTTCATTATAAAACCACATATTTACCATTTAAAGCTTCCCTTACTTCCATCGTATTGTCATGCCCCGTGCCCCTGCTTCAGACCCTGTGCCTTAAGCCGTAGAAAAACCAGCGGGAGGTGGATCCGAACACGTGACCTCATGTTTAATGGCAGATGAATTGTGAAATAAACGACATTGCAGCAACGACGTGTTTTTACTTCAGAATATGCGCTGGGGTATCTATATAAACGTTGAGCTTTAATTATAACACTGAAAATCTTCTACCGCCAACAATTTATGACGTGAAGAGACAGGACTTTCCGCAGGGAACTTACTCAAGATGGCCACAACTTATCACACAAGGTTGACACTTTCCAGACATCCCTGTGTTAAGCAAGATAACCATGGCTGAAAACCAAGTTTAGTGATGCCCGGATGTTAGGTATCAAGTGGCTGGAGTAGATCTAACTTGATCTCGGCTCTCTTTGAAGTTGTCTACAAATACCGCCGTAAGACGAATGGCGGCCACTGGTGAGGAGTTTCTCCGACTGTGCCTGGCTGTCCGGGTACCGGCGGGAAATGATCATCGATCCTCTCCCCCGGGATATCTCACTTGCTGCCCAAATTGTTATTTACTGCCTCACGGAAACAATCCTGTAGGGTTGGTAATTTCCACCACTAAAGAATTCTCATAAACTTTACATTTCCTCACGCGAATTACAGACTTGATTGTATTTTGACCATTCCGGAAATAGAATTGCTGAAGACAGGTATAGAAATCGGAAATGGTCGGGCATAACTGCTTGTCATTGTCATCGTCCTCGCCTTTAATTTCCTTTGGGGGACCGCCCATGTCACCTCGTATTTGTGTTTAACGCTTTATTATTCTGTACATTTGTAGTTTGGTAGATTTATTAGCAAGACGATCAGACAGCTGTATCACTGACAATTTTCCTGTAAATGGTCAGCTTAAATCAACGCGCAGAGATTAGCTTTTTCAAAGCAGAATGTTTGCACTTGTTCATACGATGTCAATGAAAATTATTTGCGTGTAACACAGAATGACTGTGTCCAGGGATTTTCAATACCGGTAATTTTATATGTTTGATGATTGTTTGTAACATGGCGCTACAATTTATATACCATGGACAATTCCAGAAAATTCTTCTTGGCAGGGGAAAGCACAAAGCCCCGATTGGTCCAAACGTCCTGAAGCCAATCTGCCGCTGATCCAAACTGATTTAACTTCTTTTTGTTTGATTGGTGTTTTACGTCGTACTGAAGAATATATGACTAATACGACAGCACCCTCGTCACATTTTATTGATATTTAACGTTTTATTGTCCTGTAGACGTTTGGAATGGAAGGTTCATCAGTAACAGTGAGTTAAGCAGCCGTATCGCCGACAATACTTTTGTAAACGGTCAGTTCAAATCAGTGTGTAGAGACCAGGGTATGAGTGGAGGCCTCGGGAGGCTATACCATTAAAACACTAATGTAATTCTTCTACTTTAAGGACAGATGTTAAGAGTGCTGACGTCAAAAGCGCACATTTCTCTCTCCAAGTGTTAGGAACGTCAAGGATATCTACATGGTGTTCATTCTATTTATTAATCATGTCACCAAAGCAAAAGCCAGTATTTCTGTTACAATTACATGGACATGTATATAGGCTAAATTCAGAGGACCACATCTACCAAATATCAAATGGTCAGTTTAAATTAATGCGTAGAGATAGAGATCAGGATTTGAAAAGTGTATGCAGGGGCCAAGCATTGTATCATTAAAAATATAAGGGTTACTCTGTATATCAGTAACAGTTATAATGATCAGGGTCCCGTCAACGTTGTGACATTTGATGCTGGAAAAGATACAGGGATTTATTTATTTGACTGGTGTTTTACGCAGTATTCAAGAATATTTCACTTATACGACGGCGGCCAGCATTATGGCAGGAGTAGCGACTCATTGCGCTGAGGCATGGTCAACCCCTTTAAGCAAGTGTGCCAACAACGTCCATCATGCTGACTTCAATTTAGGGGCTGCTTAGCCACAATGGCTCCGCCACCGCCTTGATCGTCGGCTGAACGAGTTCTTGTCCTCACACACATCCATCAAACCCCGTTCAATTCTTCACAGAGGACGCTGTCTTCACAATCGCTGTTAATTGCCTTCTACTTTTTAATATATCTTCTCTATCACTTTTTGTTCAATATTTTTGCTCACTTTGCCTCCTGTTTTTTGGATTGTGCTTTTTTTCAGGCCTTTCTTCAGTCTTTTTTTTTCTGGCAGACAATAATCGGCATACACGTGACACCATCAATTCGCTGAACTCTGTTCGTCTATCTACAGCGTTTACCTCTGCTGTAGCTAATTGCAGCCATGTTACTCAAACTATGTAGCTCCGTGGACAAACTTTAAACTGTAAATCGATTACTTTTACACTCTAAAGGCATAGATGGTGCCGGACCTTGCGTTGACTGCATTGAGAGTTGGTCCAAATGGCGGCTATTGACACCAGAGGCTATTATTTGTGCCGTGAGCTCGGTGTTGGAACGCTTCCCATGTTGAGACTGCCTCTGGTTTGAGTGCCTCTGGAGGATGACTAATTAGACACGGAGGAGCTGAGGAGAATCCCCTTAAACCAGCTATTCTCGTCTGTTAAGTGTCCGACGAGTAAATGGCTGTTCTGAGCAATATCAGTGGAAGATGTACACGGTCCACTCTTCAGGGCAGCCTTTGTGTGTTATATAACACGCGTGGGGCTGGGGTGGGCTTTTACATAACGTAATCCTTGTTTGTATAGCAGGAGTGCTGTATCCGGTAACGTAACATCAACAGCCCTGAATTTTAGAAGCTTTCTCCATGGCCGAGGTGAATGGCGTGCTAGCACGGCGCAAAGACCCAAAAGCATCTCACCAATGTGATCGCTTTGAGTTAAAGTTTAACTCATGGTGCAGGACTTCCTGGGAAGGTATGACAGCAACCTGTGGATGGTTATGATTTTCCCCTGAGGTCTGCCCGATTTTCTCCCACTATATTACCGGTACTGGCCGGCGTCGTATGACTGAAATACTCTTGAGTAAAACACCAATCAATTAAATAAACAAATAAATAGAAATTTTAGTTTACACCGGAATATTTAAGTATTTGTCCTCACATTTACATCTAGGGAACTAGAAGCTGACATTCCTATACATCCGTCAACCAAAATGGACGTTCCAGGTCAATAATCACATGGCCCATTTGCAAAAACAAACCAAACACAAACCATCAAAGAACTAAGACAGTGAACAATGAAATCATTATCCAAATCGTGTCCATCATTTAAATATATATCGCAGTTCATATGTCCAGTGTGGCTATCTGATTAAACGCGACGAATACACGGTCCCTAGAGCTAGAAAAGAGCTGGAGACAGGTGTCGGTCTTGCATTCTGAAATTTTTGGTATTACTTGTTGTTCCTACTCACTACATATTGTACGAAGATATCTCTGTCACTGTTAAAAGTGAAAGTTACATGACATAAAAGTGAAGCAGAGATATATATCACGATGCCAATGATAGTCTGGTCGTTCAGACATTCATATACCAACCGTCAATCACAATGCAGTTTCCTGGTCAATAATAACAAGGGCAATTTTCAAAACAACATTCAACCTAAATCACCAGTGCAAAAAATTAAGAAAATATTTATTTCGGCCAGCATTGTGGTGGGAGAAAACCGTGCAAAGCCCAAAGATAACTCGCCACCATCCACAGCTTGGTGCCATGTCTTCCCACGCTAAGAAAGTATATAAAACACGAAATTAGAATTTATTCATGGTTTAGTAAGTAACTCATTTGCCTTATGATTGTAATTATTCATATTTCCGATATGAATATTCCTATGTTCGATGTGGCAACCTTCTTCAACGCGATAACAGTTTAGCAGTCTATCGGTTGTGTTAACTTGAAAAGTATCATTTGAGCTGAAAATTCACTCACTATTTGCATCTACGAACCTGTGAAATCATTTCCTACAAAATTGATCAAAACCATGGAACAGATATTCAAATGACCTGAATCTTACTCAAGCTCTTCTTTCCCAAAATGTAGGATTTGGCACAAGTGTATAATCTGAAAACATGGTATTCTTCTCGTGTCATTCACAATTCGTCACATAAGTTGTTTTAATTGTGTATGGCTTTTACAAATTGAACACCGAAGAGCTTTTCTAAGATGTTCATCCTTCAAACTAAAGTCTACAAGGAAGCGGCAAAAGTCCACGCCTGTCATGAGTTGCAAATGTAGCAGTAGGCCACCTTCTCAGTTACCATACTGAAATAGCAGATTTTAATTATCGCCGTAGCTTCAGTTGAATCGTTCTTTTCACGGTTATCTAGAAACCGGGAACTGACGCCGAAACAGGCATGTTGCTACCATTTCCATACATTTGTAAAATTTACAATAGTTTTCACCATCGTTTACCGTTATCCAGTAGTAACATCAGGCTGTTGAAACAAATCTGAAACCTGGTGAAAATGTTTCATCGTCGTGTCACAATAGTAAATATGGTTAAATAGAAGACTGATCTGCGAACAAACCTTGTTAAGTATTTTTGTTGTTTAGATTGTACTTATGTTAAAAATGCATATCTCTGGCCATAAACGCCTTCCTCAGATTAAATTCCGAAACCACGTCTGGGAAGAACTATGAACACATATGTCTGGACAGATACATCAGTCTTGCACAGACTGTTCCCTGAAAATTTGTAGAGTAGTTGTCTCCCCTGTTTGTTGCGGAACAACCTGGTCTTTTTGTTATCAGAAATTCGTGCAGACATATTCAATGACCACACTATCGGCTCATCTCTCGTTTTGTTCTGTTCGATTTGGATTTTTATTTTCATTGTGAGAGGAATAAAAACAAATCGGTTTTACGTTAAAGGAAAAGACTCTAAAAATCAAAGTAGGCATCACTATGTAGACAACTTCAAACTGCATACATGTACTTTCATTTATTTTTCTTTGGATTTTTATGCTCAAACATTTGACTTCTAGAATGAGCTTTATGGACCACACTGTCACAGGTTAGGAACTCTGACGTCACAGAAAGTTTATTAAGCTCTAATTACCACACTGAATGTTGGAATAACTCGATTTACCCATGAGTGAAAGATTACTGAAAAAATGTTCCCCAAATTCCATCCTTGTGGTGAACATGAGGAAAAAAGGTGATGTGACGTCAGAGTTCCTAGATACCGTCAGTATGGCTCATAAGGCTCACCATAGCTGTTAAATATTAAAATGCCTTTCAACACTCTCAAGAACATCTGAAAAATAAATGTAGGTATTTTTACGCATAGTTTTCAGTTGTGTTTATGATGAACCTCACTTCATATTTTAGATTTCCAAAAATCCAGTTCCTCTTCGTCTACGAGGTAAATAACGTTTCGCCGAACGGTGTTTTCTTTGAACATTAGACATTCTTAACGTCTTTCTGCGAAATAAAGACGCCGTGACTTCTCAAAGTTGTATCCCGTTGGGACAGTGATGTAGTTTACAGAATTGGCGCCCAGAGAAAACTCTGGTGTGGGGCAATTTTCTCTAAGAACGTCTCACAAAGTATCCGTTTTGTCACGCACACAGCTTGTTTTATCAGACAATTTCTAAAAGCCTATAATCCACACAGGCCATATCTTTTTAAACCAGTTAAACTTGATTGCCATTGGGACATAATTACGTGGTTCCTTTGTCATATTTGGTTTCTCTGTGAAATTTATGAAGTCTAACACTGCTAGTGTTAAGCTTGACACCCAGTCTCCCGTCAGCTATATGTAACAGGTAACGATTGCTCAACCTACACATCAGAATAAATGGTTTTCTGCGGTGTTTGTAATTGCTCTAAACACTTCAATTCAGCACCTGTCCAAGATGGCCACAGTATGTTACACAAATTTCACACCTTCTAGCTTAACGTCAACGTTTGTAGGAAACTTTGACGTTAAGCAAAGTAGCCATGGTGGAAAAAGAGGTTTATTGAATCCCGGATGTAATGTACCTAAGCTCGAGACAGTCTAACTTGATCTCGGCTCTCATTAAAGTGTCGGCTAATACCGCCGTAAGACGAATAGGGGCTACGGGTGTGGAGTTCATCCGACTGTGTCTGAGGCTGAGGCTACGGGTGTGGAGTTCATCCGACTGTGTCTGAGGCTGAGGCTACGGGTGTGGAGTTCATCCGACTGTGTCTGAGGCTGAGGCTACGGTGTGGAGTTCATCCGACTGTGTCTGAGGCTGAGGCTATGGGTGTGGAGTTCATCCAACTGTGTCTGAGGCTGAGGCTACGGGTGTGGGGCTCCTCTGACTGTGGCGGTGATCGTCGATCCTCTCCTCTGGGATATCTCACTTGCTGCCCAAATTGTTATTTACTGCCTCACAGAAACAATCCTGTAGGGTTGGTAATTTCCACCACTAAAGAATTCTCATAAACTTTACATTTCCTCACGCGAATTACGGACTTGATTGTATTTTGACCATTCCGGAAAAAGAATAGCTGAAGACAGGTATAGAAATCGGAAATGGGCGGGCATAACTGCTTGTCATTTTCATCGTCCTCGTCTTTAATTTCCTTTGGGGGACCGCCCACGTCATCTCGTATTTGTGTTTAACGCTTTATTATCCTCTAGACGGTTTGGTATATTCCTTATCAAGACGATCAGACAGCTGTATTACTGACTATTATCTGTAAATGATTAGCTCAGATCAATGCGTTGAGGTTTGCTTGTCAAAGCACAACGTTCACGTTTGTTCACATGATGTCAATGAAAATTGTTCGCGTGTAAAGTAGAATGAGGCGTATCGTGGGCTTTTCATTAGCGGTATTTTATACGTTTGATGATTATTTATAAAAGCCGGTACCATTTATATACAATGGACAATTCCAGAAAATTCTTCTTGCCTGGGGAAAGCAGAAAGCCTCCATTGGTCCAAACGTCCTGAAGCTAATCTGCCGCTGATCCAAATTGATTCATTCTCTTTTTATTTTATTGGTGTTTATGCCGTACTGAAGAATCATTACGTAGAGACCAGGGTGTGAATGAAGAGGACCTATACCATGAAAATACTAATGTAATGTAGGACAGATATTAGCAGTGCTGAAATCAAAAGTTTACATTTGTCTGTAAATGGCTGTTCTGAGCAATATCAGTGGAGATGTACACAGTCCGCTCTTCAGGACAGCCTTTGTGTGTTATATAACACGCGTGGAGCTGAGGTGGGTTTTTACATGACGACACGCCTTGTTTGTATAGCAGGACTGCTGTACCCGGTAACGTAACATCAACAGACCTAAATATTAGAAGCTTTCTGGGCGTCTCCGTGGCCGAGGTGGTTACCGTGCTAGCGCGGTACAATGACCCTGAAGCCTCTCACCATTGTGATCGCTTTGAGTTCAGTTTAGCTCATGGTGCAAGACTTCCTCCCCGGCCGCAGATGGGAAAGTCATCCAGCAACCTGCGGATGGTTATGATTTACCCCGTAAAATACCAATGACTGAAATATTATCGAGTAGGGCTAAATTACCAATCATTTAAATAAACAAATAAATAGAAATTTTAGTTTACACCGGAATATTTAAGTATTTGTCCTCACATTTACATCTAGGGAACTAGAAGCTGACATTCCTATACATCCGTCAACCAAAATGGACGTTCCAGGTCAATAATCACATGGCCCATTTGCAAAAACAAACCAAACACAAACCATCAAAGAACTAAGACAGTGTATAAAGTATGAAACATTAAGACAGATTCATGGAAAGACACGCAGTCAGCAGTTTACGTGATCACTGAAAGACTCAAGGAAAGTTCTAGGCGAATCAATGAAATCATTATCCAAATCGTGTCGATGATTTAAATATGTATCGCAGTTCATACGTCCAGTGAGGCTATCAGACTAAACGCGACGAATGCACGGTCCCTAGAGCTAGAAAAGAGCTGGAGACAGGTGTCGGTCTTGCAGTCTGAAATTTTTGGTATTACTTATTGTTCCTACATACTACATATTGTACGGAGATACCACTGTCACTGCTATAACCTTAAAGTGAAGCAGAGATATATATCAAGATGACAATCTGGTCGTCCAAACAGACATTCATATACCAGCCGTCAATCACAATGCAGTTTCCTGGTCAATAATCGCAAGGGCAATTCCCAGAACAACATTCATCTTAAATCACCAGTGCAAAAAAATTTAAGAAAATACTTATTTATTTGTTTATTTGATTGGTATGTTACGTCGTATTCAAGGCCAGCATTGTGGTGGGAGGAAACCGGGCAGAGCCCAGAGAAAATACCACCATCCACCATCCCATGCCAAGAAAGTACATAAAACACAAAATTAGAATTTATGCATGGCTTAGTAAGTATTGCAATTGTGCTATAATTGCATTCTCGTGTCATTTACAATTTGTAACAGAAGTTGTTTTAATTGTGTATAACGTTATAAATTGAACACCGTGCACCTTCTCTACGATCATCCAAACTAAGATCTACAATATGTCAGGAAACGGCAAATATCCAAAACAGTCATGAGTTGCAAATATAACAGTAAACCGCCTTCTCAGTTACCATACTGAAATAACAGATTATCGTTATCGCCGTAGCTTCAGTTCAGTCGTTCTTTCACGATTATCTAGAAACCGGGAACCGACGCTAAAACAGGCATGTTGCTACCATTTCTTTCCGACAACCAAGAAAGAATTCCGACAGGCTAACTCCGGCTAAAGTTGGACATCTCCATCAGTAGCTGCTGACTAGGGTTTAAATCTCTGGTCTTTGTCCGACTTTACCATCGTGCGAAGATAATTGAATTTTTGAATTGATCACGATAGCATCGAGTCATGCTAGAGGCCATTTGATAGCTTTATGAGGAATGTTTTGGGAGTTAGACTTCTAAAATATATCTCCGCTGACGCTGGGAGGGGATTTGGCCAGCTCTGATAACGTTTGTCTTGAATAACACGATTGGGACCTGCAGTGTTGGGTCTGAGTGCAGAGCTCCAACCCTATCACCTTAGGTCATCTGGACGGTGTTTATTGCATTCCCCAACCTTAGACTGTCTCGCAGTATCTCACCGTGTTGAATAAGGAAAAGCGTCATGTCAGAGACCAAGCTCCGTGACCATCAAAGCTGACCTTCTTGTTTTATTCTGCTTCCGTGGGTCCCGGGAAAACAGATTTGATGTTAAAAGCCCTTCGATAGGCCAGGGTGGGGCAAGTGTTTCCACAGTTTCCTTTCTGATTATTTCATAGAAAGCAAGAGTGTAGCCTATAACGTTATGACCGAAAAAAATCAGTAGAAATGGGCTCCTGGTATCATGTTTTAGCTCGATTTGATTGATATAATCAATGTATGTCTATTTAAGTGATATACGATGTAAGGCCTTCGAATGCGAGTGATTTTATTTTGAGTTAATATAAGACGGAGTATAAAGATACTCTACTACAGTTTCATCAGTATCCGATGAAGCTAAATACAGGGTTAGTGGCTGTATTAACATTGTCTTGATTGAAAATTCTCTTGTACATTTAACCACAAACTACTGTCCCAGAGGTTGGGTACATTTCAGACTTGTAAAATTGACAATAATTTTCATGATCGTTTACAGTTATCCGATAATAACATCAGACTGTTGAAACAAATCTGACAGCTGGTGAAATATTGCAATCTCTTATCACAATACTAAATGTAGTTTGAATAGAAGACTGATCAGCGAACAAGACTTGTTAAGTATTATTGTTGTTGGCCATAAACGTCTTCCCCAGTTATATTTTCCAAACCACGTCTGGGAAGAGCTATTAACACATTTGTCTGCACAGAGTTACATCAATCTTGCACAGACTGTCTCTCCTTCTCTGAACATTTATAGAGTAGTTGTCTCCCCTGTTTGTTTCAAGACAAACTGGTCTTCTTATTATCAGAAAATCATGCCGACATTTTCTGGCTTGCTGACATATTGGTATCGGCAAGGTCTGACATTTGATGTCTGAAGCATAAACACTTTTACCGTACACATCAGTCTGGGTGTAAGGATGTGATGCCTTGATTTTCCCATCCAGTGCCCACTGCTACAGTTTACTCGTGGTCTTCATTCCCCACAGAGTCCGCTTGTTAGCAGCAGGTGAGCACTCTAATCTTACTGTGTGGTCATCGGAAACAAAGGTACAACATCTTCTTTATAATTTTATTAATTTTACCCTTAGTTATGTCCCAAGAGTGATGCCCACAGCTACAGTTATGACATAAAAAGAACACATAAAACTGTGGACTCAGATGAGAGAGAATGTCAATTGTCTGTAACGTCTCTGCTCATGCGTGACCAAATACCAATGACCACACTCTCGCCTCGTCTCTCGTTTTGTTCTCTTCGATTTGATTTTATTTCCATAACGACAGGAATAAAAACAAAACCTATTCCATCTTCGTCCATGGCGTAAATGAACGTCTCGGCGAGTGATATCTATATAGACCATTAGACATGCTTAAAATCTTTCAGTGTGGAGCTTCCGGTGAGACTACGAGGCAGTTTACAGAATTGGCACCCAGAGAAAACTCTGGTGTGAGGTGATTTTGTCTGATAACGACGCTCATAAAGTATTCGTTTTGTCACGAACACACCTTGCTTTATCTGGCAATTCCTAAAATCCCATTATCCACACAGGCCATATCTTTCAAATCCAGTTAAAAATTGAATGCCATTGGGAAATTCCACATTTCTTCTTCATGTAAGCTAAATGAACTGTACCGCTGGTAATATTAGGCTTGACACCTAGTCTGGAGATATGTGTATACAACACGTAACTACATTTCTCAACAATACGGTTTCGCCTTTTTTTTAGAAATGTCAAGAGTTTGCATCCAAGCCTTGTAAATTTATCGTCAGCAACTCGTAACCTCGTGGACGTTTATGTGGATTATATGTTTATCTTTGTACTCATTTCATGATAAGATCACCAAGATGGGGTCTACGGGGTTTCTGGTTCATAATAAAACACCTGAGGTTTTTGTAGTTAAACTTTCCCTTAACTTCATCATTTCCTAAATACACATGTGAGAACATTCTCACGACGAGTTTTAAAAACTAGTTTTAAAACTGGTGAGCTTTAGAGCAGAGAGCTGCACTGATTATTTCAATTAGCCTACACCACATGAGAATAACGACTCGTACAGCAATCTTGGGGTTAGATTCAAACAATGGAAAGCTAAAAAGCAGGTTTAGTGATGGGTACCTAGGCCAAGTCGTTTTAACTTCATCTCGGCTCTAACTGAAGATGTCGACAATTACAGTCGTAAGAGGAGTCGCGGCTATGGGTGTTGAGTTTCTCCGACTGTCCTTGGCTGTTCGGGCTGTGGCGAGAAATGAACGTCCATCGTTTCCCAGGGATACCTCACTTGTTCTTCACTGCCCCAAGGAAGCAATCTCATAAAGCCGATGATTTCCACCACTACAAATTCGGAAAATTCATCTGCTGAAAACGGGTATGTAAATGAATGGGCGGGGATAACTGCTTGTCATTGTCACCGTGCCCGCCTTCAATTTCCTTGATGGACCGTCCGTGTCACCTGGTATTGGTGTTCAGCGTTTAATTATTCTGTAGGCTGTTCGGTAGATGTATCAGTAAGACAGTCAGACAGCTGTGTCACTGACCATTGTCTTGTGAATGGTCAGTTTAAATCAATGCGTAGAGATCAGCTTTTCAAAGCAGAAAGTTTAAACTTGTTCATAAGATGTCAAAGTTATTTGAATGTAAGGCAGAATAAATGTGTCAAATGTGTTTTCATTGTTTTCATTTCTTTGAGTGAGTGAGTGAGTGCTTGGGATTTAACACTTAACAATTTTTCAGTCACATAACAACGAAAAAATCCTTAGAGTGCATGTAATGTGTCTCCTTGTTGCAGGACGGATTTCCAGTGTTCCTTCACCGAGATGCCTTACAGAAGGCAAGTAAGACGCTCCGCCCGAGCCATTATACTGATACAGTTCAATCAGTCGTGGCACTGTCCCCTTTAGGCTGAACATCACGCGAGGAAGTTACAACTTCCTCTTTTAAGGTCTAAGGTCCTGGGGATCGACCCATGCTTGTCAGGTGGTTTATTTCTTTGGTCATTGGTTATAAAATGGCGGTGTCATTTATATACAATGGACAATAAAGAATATTTTTAACGCATGGGGAAAGTAGAAAGCCTCGACTGCTACATAGTTTTACGCCATACTCAAGAATACTTCACTTGCAAGACGGCGACCAGCATTATGGTGGGAGGAAACCGGAAAGAGTAATAGAGGAAAACCCGCGACCATCGTCTGGCTACTACCAGACCTTCCCACGTACAGCCGGAGAGGAAGCCAGCGCGAGCTGGACTGAAACTCACAGGGACCGCATTGGTGTACTCAAGAATATTTCACTTATATAATAGGTGAAAACAGGGTTGAACCCTGTGGAAACCCACGACCAAACCCACGCACGGCCGGAGAGGAAGGCAGCATGAGCTAGACCGCATTTGTGGGAGACTGGTGGGTCATTGCGCCGCACTGGCGTGCTATCCCCATCTTCCAAAGAGGTCCGACCTGAACTTGAGCTGGATTCGAACACTAGATCCCGTTAGTCTGCTACGAGCTGTAAGACACCGTAAGAAACTTGGTTCAAAGGGCAGAGGCACATTCACATCTTGTCGCTCTCTTCTCAATAGCGATACGGAAAACTCCATTAAAGAAAGTGATGTTATGTCCATGTCTGCTTTTCTAACATTCCCCCAGCTGGAAATCCTGTCTTAAAGTCAGGAGACATCCCCCACTGTAAGAAATCTCCCAGGATATCTGCAGTCCTAAAAAACGGACTCTTAAAGAAGCCAATTACTCCTTTACTCTCTCGCTTCTCGTCATCTGGACGTCGTATATTGCGTTTTTCGGGCTAAGCTTGTCTTATCGTGTTGGATCAGGAAAAGCATCATGTCATAAAACAAACTACGTGACATTAAAGACGATCTTGTTGTTTTAGTCTGCTTCCGTGTGTCCCGCGAAAGCAAATTTGGTTTTAAAAAAAGCCTTCCGCTTGACCAGAAAATAATGCCGGCCAGAGTAAGGCAAAAGTTATTTTATTTATTTATTTATTTTATTGATTGGTGTTTTACGCCAGCATTATAGTGGGTGGAAACCGGACAGAGCTCGGGGGAAACACACGACAATCCGCTGGTTGCTGCAGGCCTATCCACGTACGACTGGAAAGGAAGCCAGCATAAGCTGGACTTGCACTCGCAGCGACTCCTGGGTGAGAGACACCTGGGTCATTACACTGCGCTGGCGCGCTAATCAACTGAGCCGCTAAGACGTGAGCTACTAACACATATGCCTGTATAGCGGTACATCAATCTTACACGGCCTATTTCTCCTGCTCTGAACATTAACAGATTGGTTGTAAGCTATCCACTGTGTTTCGGAAGACAATCTGGTCTTTTTGTCATCAGGAATTCATGCCGTCATTTTCTGACTCGCTAACATATTGACATCTGCAGATGTCACCATCGGGTGTCAAGCTTAAAAGCAGCAATGCTACAGTCCACAGACTTTAATTAGAAAACAAATGTGACAACGGAAGCACAATATTCTGTCCCAGTGGCATTCAAGTTTAACTGACGTAGTCGACCAATACCACTGTAAGACGAATGGGTGGAGTTTTTCCGACTGTCAATGACTCTCCGGGTAGTTGCGGGAAATGAACATCGAACCTATCCCCCGGGATATCTCACTTGCTGCTGAGGTTGTTATTTACTGTCCCAAGGAAACAATCCTGTAGGGCTGGTAATTTCCACCACTAAGGAATTCTCATAAACTTGACATTTCCTCACACGAACCTCGGACTTGATTGTATTTTGACCGTTCCGAAAATTGAATTGCTGAAGACAGGTATAGAAACCGTGAATGGGCGGGGCATAACTGCTGGTCATTGTCATCCTGCCAGCCTTGGGGGGCGGCCCATGTCACAATGTATTGGTGTATTATCCTCCAGACGGTTTGGTAGATTCATTAGCAAAACGGTCAGACAGCTGTATGAGTGAGAATTATCCCGACAATGGTCAGCTTAAGTCAACGCGCAGAGATTAGCTTTTTCAAAGCAGAATGTTTACACTTGTTCGTATGATGTCAATGAAAATCATTTGTGTGTAACGCAAAATGAATATCTCAAGGGATTTTAATTAGCGGTCCTTTTGTATGTTTGATTATTACTTATAATATATGGGTACCATTTATATACAATGGACAATTCAAGAAAATTCTTCTTGCCTGAGGGAAGCAGAAAGCCTCCATTGGTCCAAACGTCCTGAAGCCAATCTGCCGCTGATACAAACTGATTATTCTCTTTTTATTTTATTGGTGTTTTAAGCCGTACTGAAAAATCATTACGTAGAGACCAGGTCGTGAATTGAGTCCTTGGGTAAGGGGCTATACCATGAAAATACTAATGTAATGTAGGACAGATATTAGGAGTACTGAAATCAAAAGTTTACATTTGTCTCTCGGTGTTTTAGGAAAATCAAGGATGTCTACATGTTCTTCACTTGGTGGACTAATCATGCCACAAAAGAGAATGCGTGTATTTCTGTTACCATTACATGTACATGTGTATTGGCTAAAAGAAGCGGACAACATCTCCCAAAAATCAAATGGTCCGTTTATTTTATTTATTTGATTGGTGTTTTACGCCCTACTCAAGAATACTTCACTTATATGACGCGGCCAGCTTTATAGTGGGAGGAAACGGGGCAGATTCCGGAAGAAATCCACGACCATCAACACGACCAAAACCCCACTCGGCCACGCAGGACTCCAAATGGTCAGTTTAAATCAACGCCCATAGATAGAGATCAGGATCTGGAAACTGTGTGCGGGGATAAGGGATTGTATCATTAAAATTATAAGGGTTACTCTACATATCAGTAACAGTTAAAATGACCAGGCAAAATGGAATCGCCCACAGCGGATTTGGGCGCTGACTTTATTTATAATTTATCAACTTATTTTTTATGGCATGCTCCTGCGAGAAAATGCATACTCTTCTCAATGGTATTCGACTGATATTTACATTACCATGTTACTCAAAGCATATATCTCCATGTACACCTTTTAAATAGTAAGTCGATTTCTTTTACACTCTGAAGGCATGGATGGTGTCTAACATTGCGTTGACGCCCAGAGCATTGAAAGTTGGTCCAAAATGGAGGCTATTCAAACCAGAAACCATTATTTGCGCCGTCAGCTTGTGTTGAAACGGTTCCCATGTTGAGACTGCCTCTGGATTGAGTGCCTCTGGAGGATGACTAATTAGACACGGAGGAGTTGAAAAGATCTCCTTAAACCAGCTAGTCTCGTCAGTTAAGTGTTCCACGGACTGTTCTGAGCAATATCAGTGGGGATGTACACGGTCCACTCTTCAGGACAGCCTGTGTGTGTTGTATAACACGCGTGGGGCTGGGGTGGGCTTTCACATGGCGACATGACGTAATCCTTGTTTGTATAGCAGGACTGCTGTACTCGGTAACAAAAACATATACTGTAATCGTCCAGAATTCTGGTAGGTTTAGTTTACACCATTATATGTAAGCGTTAGTCATGACATTTGTATCAAATGAACCAGAAGTTGGTGTCTAGTGGTCAAAACAGACATTCGCATGCATCCGTCACCCAAAGTTGTTCGTATGCAACCGATTTTAATTATCGCCGTAGCTTCAGTTCAATGGTTCTTTTCACGATTATCTAGAAACCGGGAACCGACGCTGAAACAGGCATGTTGCTACCATTTCTTTCCGACAACCAAGAAAGAATTCCGACAGGCTATACTCCGGCTAACGTTGGACATCTCCATCAGTAGCTGCTGACTAGGGTTTAAATCTCTGGTCTTTGTCCGACTTTACCATCGTGCGCAAGATAATTGAATTTTTGAATTGATCACGATAGCATCGAGTCATGCTAGAAGCCATTTGACAGCTTTATGAGGAATGTTTTGGGAGTTAGACTTCTGTAATATATTGCCGGTGACGCTAGCAGGGGATTTGGCCAGCTCTGATAACGTTTGTCTTGAATAACACGACGGTGTTTATTGCATTCCCCAGCCTTAGACTGTCTCGCAGTATTTGACCGTGTTGAATCAGGAAAAGCGTCATGTCATAGACGAAGCTTCGTGATCATCAAAGCTGACCTTCTTGTTTTATTCTGCTTCCGTGGGTCCCGGGAAAACAGATTTGATGTTAAAAGACCTCCGATAGGCCAGGGTGGGGCAAGTGTTTCTAAAGTTTCCTTTCTGATTATTTCATAGAAAGCTAGATTTTGGCCTATAACGTTATGACCGAAAAAAATCAGTAGAAATGGGCTCCTGGTATCATGTTTTAGCTCGATTTGATTGATATAATCAATGTATGACTATTTAAGTGATATACGATGTAAGGCCTTCGAATGCGTGTGATTTTATTTTGAGCTAATATAGACGGAGTGTAAAGATACTCTGCTACAGTTTCATCAGTATCCAATGAAGCTTAACACAGGGTTAGAGTCTGTATTAACATTGTCTTGATTGAAAATTCTCTTGTACATTTAACCACAAACTACTGTCCCAGTGATTGGGCACATTTCAGACTTGTAAAATTTACAATGATTTTCACGATCGTTTACAGTTATCCGATAATAACATCACGCTGTTGAAACAAATCTGACAGCTGGTGAAATATTGCATTGTCTTATCACAATAATAAATGTAGTTAAATAGAGCAATGCCCACTGCTACAGCTTATTCGAGGTCTTCACTCCCCACAAAGTCGACTTGTTAACAGCAGGTGAGCACTCTAATCTTATTGTGTGGTCACCGGAAAGAAAAGTACAAAATCTTCTTTATTATTTTATTAATTTTACCTTAGTTATGTCTCAGGTGTGATGACCACGGCTACAGTTATGACATGACCTAAAAAGAACACATAAAGCTGTGACTCAGATGAGAGAGAATGTCAATTGTCTGTAACATCTCTGCTCATGCGTGACTAAATACCAATGACCACACTGTCGCCTCGTCTGTCGTTTTGTTCTCTTCAATTTGGATTTTATTTCCATAACGACAGGAATAAAAACAAATCCGTTTCACTTCAAACATAAAATCTATAACCTATTCCCTCTTCGTCTATGGCGTAAATGAACGTCTCGGCGAGTGATATCTTTATAGACCATTAGACATGCTTAAAATCTTTCAGTGTGGAGCTTCCGGTGAGACTACGAGGCAGTTTACAGAATTGGCACCCAGAGAAAACTCTGGTGTGAGGTGATTTTGTCTGATAACGACGCTTCATAATGTATTCGTTTTGTCACGAACACACCTTGCTTTGTCTGACAATTCCTAAAATCCCATTATCCACGCAGGCCATATCTTTCAAATCCAGTTAAAATTGAATGCCATTGGGAAATGCCACATTTCTTCTTCATGAAAGCTAAATGAACTGTACCGCTGGTAATATAAGGCTTGACACCTAGTCTGGTGTTATTTGTATACAACACGTAACTACATTTTCTTCAACAATACGGTTTCGCCTTTTTCAAGAAATGTCAAGAGTTTGCATCCAAGCCTTGTAAATTTGTCGTCAGCAACTCGTAACCTCGTGGACGTTCATGTGGATTATATGTTTATCTTTGTACTCATTTCATGATAAGATCACCAAGATGGGGTCTACGGGGTTTCTGGTTCATAATGAAACACCTGAGGTTTTTGTAGTTAAACTTTCTCTTAATTTTATCATTTCCTAATTAAACACGTGAGAATAATTTCAATAATTACTGGTGGGTCATTGCGCCGCACTGGCGTGCTGTCCCCATCGGCCAAGGAGGTTCGACAGGATGGACACTTGGTTCTAAGGGCAGAGCATATTCACATCTCGTCTTTCTCTTCTCAATAGCGATACGGAAAACTCCATTAAAGAAAGTGATGTTATTTCCATGTCTGCTTTTCTAACATTCCCCCAGCTGTCTTAAAGTCTGCAGACATCCCCCACTGTAAGAAATCTCCCAGGATATCTGCAGTCCTGAAAAACGGACTCTTAAAGAAGCCAATTACTCCTTTACTCTCTCCCTTCTCGTCTAAAGGTGAACAGGATTGGTGTCAACCAATAGAAACAGTCGTGTTATAGCCGAGAGAATGAGAATTACATCCGCTTGAGCCCGGGATTGTGTAATGATAATTGAGTCGGGATATATTGTGACTAAGATGACTTCATGCCTCCCCTTGGGCAGATGTAAGACGGTCATTAGGGTGAGCACCGCACTGGCTTATCGTAACAGGGTATAGACCTAATACTGACACCCTAGACTGGGGTGATACTGCTAGGGCTTACATCTTTCCTGAGGTTACTTGTGTTCCAGTGAAGAACAAGACATCGCAACAGTTACGTTTTGAGTTTCTGACGTGTGTTCAACATGTTCCACATTTTAGTCAGTTCTTTAGGTTACAAAATACTTGAGGATAGAGAGCAAAAGCACAGCAATGACGACCGAGTCATAATCGGCAACTCTTCTCATGTAACCGATAGAATCCGGTCTCTTATAAGTTTACATCTGTCAAGGTTTCATTCTAACTGTTCGTTTGCACGGCTTCTGTGAAACTGAATAACATGTATGTTCATGGGTGACATACCCTCTCAAAATTACAACTGATCATGATCAAATTTCATAGACGAAAGCTTCAGCCCATGCACAATGCCACAGCTCTACAGCGCACTATGCCAGAATTCTGTTTTTTGACAAAGACTGACAAACCACACAACACAGAAAAGGCAATCACACCTAACAAATTATGTTGTGGAAATAAATCATAACTCTTAGAGCTTCTTGGGCAAACTAGACCGGCGTGGAATTTGAACCAAATAAAAATAAAACAGACCGGACATTATTCCATATGTTGTCAAAAGTACGAGTGATCGAATATGGGATAATCGCTGATTGCAAACATTCAACCCGTTAAAGGTGGAATGAGTGGTGATCTTGGTCATCCTGCCAGCTCTAGTGGACACAGAGAGGCTGTAATGGCGATTATTTGTCTGCAATACGTTATTCTCTGGGGTCCCAGTGACGAGCAGTGAGCGGAGGACGAAGGGAGATGTCCATCGGCATGATAGAATGAAAACCTCATTTGTTTCCAATAAACCTTGTGGAGAAGCGATTATGTCTGGGTTTTGATGGCTTTATGATGTGTGATGTGTGACAAACAGAACGATCTCTCTGGCGGCATAAGTGCTTGTTTGAAGCAGGACAAGCCTCTCTATCAAGACTGATGAATAGGTTTCGTGCGGGGAGATGTTAAATTGTGTCTAACTGTTTGCCCTCATCCCCATTCCGGAATGTCTGCTTCCAAACGCCCTTCCGAAAACAATAATTTTAATCGTCTCGTTTTTGTTTAAGAGATTTCTTTTCAAACAGACTCTACTCGTTAAAACTAATTTGTCCCACACGAGGCAATCATCATGGCGATTTGGGCTGATATCACCTCAGCAATTGTCTGACGTCCAGTTGACGTCTTCTGCCCACGTTACATCTTGAGTTGTAATTTCCGTTCTGCTTCAGGCGGACCTCATTTATAATATATATTGACAATTGTCCGGTGCTCTATTTCAGGATTTTGCTGGCCAATTCTTCGATGGATTCTCCGATGGTATCATAGCACTGCGATTATTTGAAGCTTCTCCTTCTTGGTGTACCTTGTTTAGTTTTCAGAGTTTACTTTCTTGGTGTGACTTCTTAGCTCTGCTCGTGGAAGATAGAGATGCTGATGCGGCATAGTTCAGCGATGCAGATTGGTGTTTGAAGGTTTCTTGTTTTGTTGTTTCCTAATGTTTCCAGTTTTTCTAGCTCTAAACACCATTGTGGTATTTGAAAGGAACTGTTGATGGTGCGAGGCATTATCGGATTTCATTGACAAAGTGTAGTGGGAGAGAGCGATAAAGTAGTTCGGGACTACTTCCATGTTGTAAAAGTTTTGTTGAGGGAAGGAAATCTTGTAACATGTCATGAATGCGGAGATCAAAGAACTATGTACCTGTAAATATTAGCATGAGCTGAACACGTTACAGTATATAACTGACAAGGAAATATTTGTTACGGCTGGTGTAGACCTGGCTGGGTTTGATCAGTCTGCATGATGAGCAGCCAGGTAATTTTGCCAGTATTTGATGATTATTTCTAATTAAGAGACCAAATGTACAGTTCAATGTATTGCATAATGATGCATTTATGTTTAACATGTATACTGTACATGTTCATTTCTCTGAGTTAAGTGAATGTACACTCATTAGGGTTTAGCTGTAATGCAGATGTGTGTGAAGTGTTGGTGCAATAGTGATGTAGTATAGCATTTAGTGCAGATAGTTAAACTGTTGTGGAACCATGATGTTTCAATCAGGACCACTCCGTTCGGTTAGAAAGTATTGGTCCATATATTTAGCGTTCATTATAACCTACTATAGGTTACAGTTAGTTCTAATAGATACTGAGGTGTTCCTGTTAATGACCGAGTGCCATAAGGGTTTCATTTTCATTAATGCTTTGCTATCGTGTAGCTGAAAATATTTTCTTTTATTTGAAAATTTCTTGAAATCTTTACCTGATATAAATGTAGATTTGGAGTTAATTTCATTAAATGGAGTTATTTCATTAAATGCTGATATTGCATGGCAGCACTAATGTGCAGGTTCAATGATATTTTGAGATGTGACACCAGTAAACACATGGCTATAAGTTAATAAGGTTATAAGTGAATTAAGTTTCTGATAATCCCCTTGTCATTCGATAATACTGCGCAATATTTAATGTATATGAATGGTTTTTTCGGTTAACCACTATGTTGTGATTGATTTTGATTAATTGGTTTTAATAGCTCCCGATAAAGTTGTACTGATACATTGGGTATACTGATAGGTTCTGAGTTCGAGGTGAAGTGTCTTTGCAGAGAACTAATTAAATTGTTTTGTCATTATACAGGTTCCATGAGGTACCCACCACTGGACACTTTTCCCATGTTTCACTCTCACCGAATAAACTTGACCGTGTACAGCAGCCATGATAATGTCTTTATTATTTGGTGACATTTCCTCCAAAAAATGAACCTAAATATTCTTGAGAACGGCGTAAAACACGAATTAAATAAATAATTAAATCAATCAGACTGTCAAATCATCGCCCACAAAGGTCATAAAAAACATGGAAAACATATTTAAATGACATGAGTCTGACTTGGATTTACTCTCTATGCTGTACTCTATCTTTTGTAGTATAGTATTCCTGCACAATCCATGATTCTGCTTTTGGACTAAGCATCCCCAAGGCCTGGGCCCTGCTGGTGGACTAAGCATCTACAGGGACTGGGCCCTTCTGGTGGACTAAGCATCTACAGGGACTGGGTTCTGCTGGTAGGCTAAGCATCCTCAAGGCCTGGACCCTTCTAGTGGACTAAGCATCCCCAAGACCTGGGCCCTTGTAATATATTCATGTTTCATGCTAAAACCTACAGTATGTCAGCGAAAAAAGTCTAAACCTGGCATGAGTAAGGAATTGTCTGACGTCCAGTTGACGTCTTCTGCCCACGTTACAGCTTGAGTTGTAATTTCAGCTCTGCTTCAGGCCCACCTCATTTATATTATCTATTGACAATTGTCCGGTGCTCTATTTCAGGATTTTGCTGGCCAATTCTTCGATGGGTTGTCCGATAGTATAATAGCACTGCGGATATTTGAAGGTTCTCCTTTTTGGTGTACCTTGTTAAGTGTCAGAGTTTACCTTCCTGGCATTTCACTGTGGGGTTTGTCATTCTTGTTCACATCACAAATTATTTCGACCGTCGATTAGGTCAAATATTCTTGAGAACGGCGTAAAACACCAATCAAATAAATAATTAAACGAATCAGCCCGTCAAATCATCGCCCACTAAGTTCATAAAAAAACATGGAAAACATTTTTAAATGACGTGAATATGACTTGGATTTACTCTCTATACTGTCCTCTATCTTTTATAGTACAGTGTTTCTGCACAAACCAGGATTCTGCTTTTGGACTAAGAATCCCAAAGGCCTGGACCCTGCTGGTGGACTGAGCATCCTCAAAAACTGGGCCATTCTGGTGGACTAAGCATCCACAAGGCCCGGGCCATTCTGATGGACTAAGCATCCCCAAGGCCTGGATAGTTCTAATATTTTCATGTTTTCTGCTAAAACCTACAGTATGTCAACGAAAAAAGTCTAAACCTGGCATGAGTGGCACATGTAGCAGTTGGCTGTCTTCTTAGTCACTGTATTAAAAATAACACTTTTTAATTATCGTCGTAGCTTCGGCTGAATCCTTCTGTTCACAGTTACCCAGTAGTGCTCGAGGATGGGAACTGACGCTGAAACAGGCACACCACTACCCTTTCCATCCGACAACCAGGAAAGAATTCCGACAGGTTATACTCCGGCTAATGTAGGACATCTCCATCAGTAGCTGCTGACTACGGTTTAGATCTTTGGTCTTTGTTCGACTTCACCGTCGCACGGAAGATAATTGAATATTCGGATTGATGACGATAGCATCAAGTCATGTTAGAGGCCACAGAGAGGCTGTAATGGCGATTGTTTGTCTGCAATACGTTATTCTCTGGGGTCCCAGTGACGAGCAGTGAGCGGAGGACGAATGGAGATGTCCATCAGCATGATAGAATGAAAACCTCATTTGTTTCCAATAAACGTTGGGGAGAAGCGATTATGTCTGCGTTTTGATGGCTTTAAGATGCGTGATGTGTGACAAACAGAAGGATCTCTCTGGCGGCATAAGTGCTTGTTTGAGGCAGGACAAGCCTCTCTGTCAAGACTGATAGATAGGTTTCGTGCGTGGGAGGAAAACCTTCACGACGGACAGATGTTAAATTGTGTCTAACTGTTTGCCCTCATCCCCATTCCGGAATGTCTGCTTCCAAGCGCCCATCCGAAAACAATTTTTTTAATCGTCTCGTTTTTTGTTTAAGAGCATATTTTTTGAACAGACTCTACTCGTTAAAACTAATTTGTCCCACACGATCAGACGTGAAGGTAGATATTATCACCACAGATAAATTTGCCCAGGTTACAGCTTGAGTTGTAATTTCCGGCCTCCTTCAGGCCCACCTCATATATAATATCTATTGACAATTGTCCAGTGCTCTATTTCAGGATTTTGCTGGCCAATTCTTCGATGGGTTGTCCGATAGTATAATAGCACTGCGGATATTTGAAGGTTCTCCTTTTTGGTGTACCTTGTTAAGTGTCAGAGTTTACCTTCCTGGCATTTCACTGTGGGGTTTGTCATTCTTGTTCACATCACAAATTATTTCGACCGTCGATTAGGTCAAATATTCTTGAGAACGGCGTAAAACACCAATCAATTAAATAATGAAATGAATCAGCCCGTCAAATCATCGCCCACTAAGTTCATAAAAAAACATGGAAAACATTTTTAAATGACGTGAATATGACTTGGATTTACTCTCTATACTGTCCTCTATCTTTTATAGTACAGTGTTTCTGCACAAACCAGGATTCTGCTTTTGGACTAAGAATCCCAAAGGCCTGGACCCTGCTGGTGGACTGAGCATCCTCAAAAACTGGGCCATTCTGGTGGACTAAGCATCCACAAGGCCCGGGCCATTCTGATGGACTAAGCATCCCCAAGGCCTGGATAGTTCTAATATTTTCATGTTTTCTGCTAAAACCTACAGTATGTCAACGAAAAAAGTCTAAACCTGGCATGAGTGGCACATGTAGCAGTTGGCTGTCTTCTTAGTCACTGTATTAAAAATAACACTTTTTAATTATCGTCGTAGCTTCGACTGAATCCTTCTGTTCACAGTTACCCAGTAGTGCTCGAGGATGGGAACTCACGCTGAAACAGGCACACCACTACCCTTTCCATCCGACAACCAGGAAAGAATTCCGACAGGTTATACTCCGGCTAATGTAGGACATCTCCATCAGTAGCTGCTGACTACGGTTTAAATCTTTGGTCTTTGTTCAACTTCACCGTCGCACGGAAGATAATTGAATATTTGGATTGATCACGATAGCATCAAGTCATGTTAGAGGCCATTTGACAGCTTTATGAGAAATCTATTCAGAGCGAGACTTCTGTAATATATCGTTCGGTCTTCGGTGACCATGACATGGGATTTGGCCAGCTCTGATAACGTCTCCGGGGAAAACGTTTGTCTTGAATAACATGAACCTGCAATACTGCGTCTAGGCCAAAACTCCAATCTTATAACTTCCGGTTATCTGGACGTCGTATATTGCGTTTTTCGGGCTAAGCTTGTCTTATCGCGTTGAGTCAGGAAGAGCATGTCATAAAACAAACTACGTGACATTAAAGATGACCTTGTTGGGCTGTTCCCGTGTGTCCCGGGAACCTTGCGCATGACCAGATAAGGATACAGTTCAGAGTGTGTCCAGTGTGGAGATAGGTAAAAAGGAAGCTTGTGGCTTAGAGTGGAAAATTAGTAGGCCCTTGTGTTTGCTTAGAAATGGTTTCCTGTCATTACATTTCAACTCCATCTGGCTTGTCACAATAGTCAATAGCTCTTGTAACATTGGTAGGAACATTACTCCATTCATCACACACAAACTAATTTGTCCATGTACTGGTACACATCACGGATGCTTGCAAAACTTACAGTAATTTTTATCCTCGATTAGAATTATGTTACAATAAAATTATGTCGATGTATTATACGATGACGATTCCAAACAGGCTATTATCAATCTTTGTTTTGTTAATTATCACATAATAAGACACCAAGTCAAAGTGTAATTATATGTGAACAAGATTTCTTTAAAAATTTCGTTATTGTGGTTGTACTTGCGGTTAGACATCACTCGCTCTGGTTTCGTGAAAGAGGTGTTAGCGCAGATATTTGTACAGAGTTGAATTATCCAGACACTTTCTCTTACTCTACAGGTACATTTATATTTTATTTGTAAATGATACGCAGTGTTTTGGAGACAACCTGGTCTTTTTGTCATCAGAAATTCATGCCGACATTATCTGGGTTGCTGAGATATTAAAATATTGACATTTGGCGTCTGCGGCATACCTGCCATCACCTTATTCATCAATCTGGGTGTGAGGATGTGATGCTTTGATTTTACCAGTCTGGTCGTTGGAAATAAGGAGCATCTTGTTTATTAGTATATTACTTTATTTTTCTTCTGTCCTAACTGTGGTGGTATAAGGAAGAGTGCCCTGTGGTACAGCTATGAGGTGAAAGGATCACATAAACCTGTGGCTGAGCTGACAGAGTATATCAGTTGTCTGTAACTTCTCTGCTTTACCAATTACCACACTGTCATCCAAATTCGATTTGGATTTTATATTCATTGTGAGCGAAATAAAAAAAATTCGACTTCTCGTTAAGTCTTTAACTCACTCTCTCTTCGTCTATGCGGTAAATGAACGTCTCGGCGAGCCGTGTTTTCTTAGAACATTAGACATTCTTAACGTCTTCCTGCGAAATAAAGACGCGGGCGACTTTTCAAAGTTGTATCCCCGTGAGACGGAGACGTAGTTTACAGAACTGCCAACCATAAAATCTCTGGTGTGGGATAATTTTCTCTGCTAAGGACCTCTCACAACCCTCTGACAATTTCTAAAATCTTATTATCCGCACAAGCCATATCTTTCAAATCCAGATACACTTGAATACCATTGGGACAGAATAACGTGGTTCCGTTCTCACATTTGTTTTCTCTTTGAAATATATGAAGTGTAACACTGCTGGTGTTAAGCTTGACACCCAGCCTCCCATTAGCTATTTGGAACAGATAACCAGAACGTCATTCGCCTTTTTCAAGGCTAGTCAAGAGTTGGCCTCCAAGCCTTGTGAATTTGTCGTCATCAGCTGAACTCGGTTGAAAGTTATTACTATGGTTGTTCACCACCAATGGCCGCTGAGGTTTGGTAGCCAGTGTATCCTTTGCATACATCGTATATACATGGCAGAAACATCACTGCCATCCAGGTGTAGCGAGTTTTAAACATGTTTGAGAGCACAAACTTTCATTCTGGACTGGATTATACGACCCATATAGTACAGTTAGTACTTTATATCCATGGATACTTTGGCATAAAATATTTAATTCACTATTCTTTAGCAGCGAACGTATATGTGATTACTTCTCGTAGCCTATACGTCATAATTTTGCTCATACGGCGGCGGTCAAGTTAACAAGAACCGGACAGGGAGGAGAAAGCTACTACCTTTTGCCAGGTACGGTGACTGGCAATAAAATTCCCCGATTTGAGCAGTTGAACTTCCACTTGGGGTTGGATTCGAGTGCGTGACTTTGTTGTTATAGGGAGGATGTAAAATCTGGCAAAAACGGTAATGGAATGACAACGAATTTTATGTCAGAATACGCGGATTCGTATCCATATGAATCTCGGGGTGTTTGGGATATGACTCTGGAAGATGGCACTGCCTAAAAATTAGGATTGTTGCATTTTTACAGCAGAACATGCGGTTTCGTATCGGATTTTTTTTCTCACCTATCCAAGATGGCCACACATTACAACACAAGGTTGGCACCTTCCAGAATTCCCTGATTTAAACGAAATAGCCATGGCTAAAAAACAGGTTTAGTGGTGTCCTGATGTCAGGTATCTAGACCGGAGTCATTTTAACTTGATGACGGCTCTCATTACAGTTGTCGACAAATACCGCCGTAAGACGAATGGGGGCCACGGGTGAGGAGTTTCTCCGACTGTGCCTGGATGTCCGGGTAGTGGCGGGAAATAATCATCGATCTCTCCCCCGGGATATCTCACTTGCTGCCCAAATTGTTATTTACTGCCTCACGGAAACAATCCTGTAGGGTTGGTAATTTCCACCACTAAAGAATTCTCATAAACTTTTCATTTCCTCGCGCGAACCACGAACTTGACTGTATTTGATCATTCGGAAAATTGAATTGCAGAGAACGGGGATCTAAACCATGAATGGGTGGGGATAACGGCTGGTCGTTGCCACCATGCTCGCCTTTTATTTCCTCGAGGGACCGCCTGTGTCACAATGTATTAGTGTTTAACGCTGTATTATCCTCTAGACGGTTTGGAATGGAAATTTTATCAGTAATAGTGAGTTTAACAGCTGTATCATTGACAATACCTCTGTAAATGGTCAGTTTGAATCAATGCATTGGGATGAGGGTGTGAAAGCAGGCAAGGGATTGTATCATTAAAAATACTGATGTAATTCTTTACGAGGGATATTGGTAATGCTGAATGCAAAACATTACATTTGTCTTTCATTTGTTTCGGAAAGGCAAATTGAAATGATGGACTAATAATGTGAAAAAAGAGACCGCGTCTATTCCTGTTACAATTATATGGACATGTATATTGGCCAAGAGGAATAGCCGACTCCTCCAAAGAATCAAATGGTCAGTTTGAATCAATGCGTAGAGATAAGGATTTGGAAACTAAGTGAGCGGGCAAAGGATTATATCCTTAAAAGAATAATGGTTACTCTTTTTAAATGAACCACAGTTACAATAAACAGGTGACCACCAACATTGTGACAACCGATGCAAGAAAAGATATAGAGATAAATGTTAATTTAGGAGCCACTTAGCACCAGTGGCTCCGCCACCGCTTGATGTTAAGCTGAACGAATTCTTGTCTTCACACACATCCATCAAACCCCGTTCAGTTCTTCACAGAAGACGCTGTCTTCACAATCAATGTTAATTGCTTTCTGCTTTTTAATAAACCCTCTCAATTTCGCTCACTTTGCCTCCTGTTTTTTTTTAGACTTTTTTCAGACTATTTTTCCGGCAGACGATAATTGGCATGCACATGACACCATCAATTCGCTGAACTCTGTCCTTCTACAGCTTTTCCCTTTGCTGTTGCTAATTGCATCCATGTTACTCAACCCATGTAGCTTAGTGAATTAACTTTGAATCGTAAATCGAAACCTTTTACACTCTGAAGACATGGATGGCGTCTGACCTTGTATTGACGTTGACAGCATACAGAGTTGGCCCAAAACGGCGGCTATTAACACCAGAGACCATTATTTGCGCCGTGAGCTCGGTGTTGGCACGTTTCCTATGTTGAGACTGCCTCTGGTTTGAGTGCCTCTGGAGGATGACTAATTAGACACGGAGGAGCCGAGGAGAATCTCCTTAAACCAGCTAGTCTCGTCAGTTAAGTGTCCCACGAGCTGTTCTGAGCAATATCAGTGGGGATGTACACGGTCCACTCTTCAGGACAGCCTGTGTGTATTATATAACACACGTGGGGCTGGGTTGGCCTTTCACATGGCGACATGCCGTAATCCTTGTTTGTATAGCAGGACTGCTGTACTCGGTAACAAAAACATATACTGTAATCGTCCAGAATTCTGGTAGGTTTAGTTTACACCATTATATGTAAGCATCAGTCATGACATTTGTATCAAATGAACCAGAAGTTGGTGTCTAGTGGTCAAAACAGACATTCGTATGCATCCGTCAACCAAAGTGGGCTTTTCCGGTAATAATCGCCGAACCACTAAAGAACTTTAAAAAAAAGGATATAAGGTATGAAAACATAAGACGGATTCCTACAAAGAAAAGTAGTATACAGTTTTTGTGATGACTGAAAGACGCAAGGAGGCGAATGAATAAAATCACTATCCAAATCGTGTCGATAATCAGTAAACCAGTTGATATATCCTACGTGGCGATGTAATTCAACACGACGACTATACGGTCCCTAGACAGAGAAAAATGCACGCAGGTGAATGCAAGACCGACACTATGTCGTCTTGCATTCTGAAGTTGTTGGTATTGTTCCACGTCGGCTGTAAAGCAGATCATGTGACCTGGCTTCTTTGTATGGTTGGCATAAATAAAAGTGAAATTCTTGAGTTTCCGGATTCATCAACTGAACATAAACACCAAATTTGAAGCCCTATCTCTTGTGGCATGGCTTATATAGCGAACAAATCGTCTACACGGACAGATGGACAGATGGACGCAACTTCTGGCGTCTCATTCCCTCATTATAAACAAGTTTCATGCTGGCTTTCTCTCCAGTCGTATCCGTGGGAAGGTTTGCCAGAAACCTGCGGATGATAGTGAGTTTCCCTGGGGCTCTGGTTCCCTTCCAACATAATGCTGACTGCCAGCATCTAAGTGAAATAAATAAAATAAGTGAGTAAGGCATCAAATAAATAAATCAAATCAATGTTTTTGTCACTTACTCCTTACACCACACCAGTCACTCTCTGGGCTGGCTTAACTTAGCTGCCACCACTAGAGACGTGTTACCTTTGGAACGCCTCCTGTTTATGACAGCCTCACCACTGATGTCCCCTGGAGGAGAATCATGAATGAAATTGTTTCAGGTATCTATTAGAATCATTTGTGCATACTGCATACAGAGAATGGATATACATCATGTATTAACAGAAACGAAGGTTTTAATGAGAGTTATTTTTCCATATCATCGCCACCTCAGTGACTTAACGTTGTTCAAGATTTATGCACAAAATTGTTAGTGGTAGCAATGATGTCAAGCGAGCGTACGAAGCGACACATGCGCTGATTCATATCACGATCACCTGCGCTCTAAAGCTGCAGAGTCGTGGACTTTTCTCATGCGCAGTACTGCTTCTTCCAAGGGTAGACAACTCTTAAGCAAACTACAACTGTTCGCTTCTCGAATCCCTACATAAGTTGTCTCCCATCAATTTAATTCCTCAACACCAATTCCGTGTAATCAAGACTTTTCTTGCTTCGATGGCTGTAGTTTTTTAATGCTTAGGTTGAGGAAACCGATTTCTTCGACCGAACAACCACCTGTCTTGACAAGGTGTAACCTCATGAATTAAGGCAGGCGACGGGTGAACGATGATTCTAGACAACCTTATTGGGGATGACAACACACCGTAAAAATATCGTGGTGGGATGAAGTCTCCAGGTGAGTTTTTTGAGTATCCGTACAGCGAACCAAACCGAGCCCAGAGTGAACCACCGCTCTTGGCCAAATATGTCATCTCCTCATGTCGTAAAGCCTCATGTCGTAAAGCACCCTCATATCGTAAAGCCTCATTGCCGTAGAGACTCGGTCTGGCCACCCAGGTCGGGTTTCCAAAAAACTAGACTCCATTTGTCATTCCTGCACCAAAGGCGTGCTTTCAGGAGCTGCAACCCAGACGACAGGTTATACCGGCGCCCAAATACGCAGAAGAACAAATAAGATAAGACAGGAATTTTATAGAACCTATCAGCATGACCCGGCTTACTGGGGACGGAAATCTTGTGCGTGAAAACGTGAAAGGTGAAAACGGCTTGGCATATACTAGTGCGCGTCCGCATTTAAAAACGTTAACGGAAACGTATGCTACAAACTGTGAACAGACATTAACCGAAATTAACCCAGCAGATGCAGGATTCTTCAGTTACATGTACCGGTACCGGTCATGAAGGACCAGATCTGTCAATGGACGTTGATGGTCAATATTCATGCCTTCTGTTTTCCAGTACTATCAAGGACAATTTAGCTGAACTACAAATTCGTCATGTGAAGATTTAGGGATAGTAATTTTGTAGCTTATACATCGGCCCATTTCGGACATAATGCGAATGAATATGAAACTTGACACACTGGTCAATGTCCACCAATTGTAAGAAAATTAAAGCGCAATTTGAGCAATCTGAATGAAATATCTCCGATGAAAATAAGACAGGCTCTGCTTCGACTAAAACGACTGAAACTTCACACGTGTATATTTTCTTGAATTGTGGACGTCAGTGTGATAAATAGCATCCTGTGAAACAATCAACAAACCCAGGCTCATGAGGCTTCATTGCCAATGTCGTGTTTATTGTACAGATCGGGAACATTAAAGAACACAAGAGATTTTTCACTTCTTGAACTGTTTCTTCTTGCCCTTGTTCTTCTTGGCCTTGCCAGTGTTGTGATGGCCTTGGTGATGACACGCCTGGAAGTGCCGTCTCTTCTGACCCACATTGGGACCTGCTGTGAAATCTGGTGTTAGAAACAAGAGGTAAGAGTTTAGTTTACAAGCCAGCATTATACCGCCATAAAGCTTCTTCGGAAATAATTCTCTTAAGGAAACATGCTGATCAACCTGAATACACGATAGTGATGCTGTTGGGAATCTTATCTGCTGAAACAGTCAGGTTGAAACTGTGTAATCTTCGTAACGTGTTATTCGTGATATACATCTGTACTTCCACGAGTCCTTCAACGAGTAAGACAGTTACTAGAGATCATCAGTTACAAGTTGCAAGTACGAACTTGTAATTTCAAGCCAGAAAAAGGTTATTTATTCTGAATGGAAGTCAGAAGTTACAAGTTGAATTTGTAATTACTAACTAAAGATCTCTAGTGTCCTTCAGCAATATTGAAATATATACATTGCTACGTTTTTTTTCCAAAAAAGAGTAACAAAACATCGTAGATCGAAAGCAACAAGTTATTTTCATGAACTGTTTAGTTCCTTAATCCAAATTTATCCACAGCACAACACTGCAGAAAACTGTACAAAGCTGATGACTTATTAAAAGATTTAAATCCTGTTTTAATAACTATTAACAGACTTTTTAACTACTGTTCTGGGAAGTTCCATCGACAAAGATAAGACAAGAAGATATTGATCTTCAACCCTCTTTATCTCTCCTTTCTGGACATCATTCTTATCAATCAATCTTATAACTCATGATAATTTTAATTTTTAACGCAATATAAAATCTACGCGTTACACAGACATCACTTTCCTAGCCATCGCCCATAATGGACATTCCAATGACCAATTTAACATAACCACCAAGGAATATATTGCCTCCAAACCCCGTTTGAAGACTCCTTCCTAATCTGTTCTAAACAACCTGACCGCCTTGGAGTAAGTGAAATATCCTTGAGTATGGCGTCAAACATCATTCAAATACATAGATCTGTTCAGTGTATGTTTGCAACTTTCTGGAAATGCAGGATAAACAAGAACTGTAAACTCACCCGGAGGATCAAATGTAGCAGGTATGCGACTCTTTTTCCAGTGGGAGGGCAAAATGATGGCAGGGTCTATAGGAATCCAAGGCGGCACTGCGGGGAGGTCGGAGTCGGTACACGTGAACCCGGTGTAGGTGAAATGAAGGTCATATGCACCTCTGTTGACATAAGATGGCATTTTAATCCAGTTTTTAGAAATTGAATATGACTTTGATAAAGTCACATAAGAAGTCTGTAAAGTCTAACATGCTTCCCTCACTGTATTTCTCCAGAAACAATTACACTGTATTTTCTGGGTAAAATTTGTAAAAATTCCTCCCTCTTATTGGAAACAAACCGCTTTTTGGTTCTTTTTTTTTTTTTTAAATGTCTGGTCGAGGTCACTGTCGCCAACAAAACTTCAGAAAAAACCCCCACTGCAAGTACATTGCCTGTCCCAAACCTTGTAATGTATGTATGTATGCTTGGGGTTCAAGGTCATACTTAACAATTTTTCAGTCATATGTCAATGAAGAATCATATAGGTGTGTGTACATATACTGTGTCTTGCCGCAAAGTCCTGCCGCCAAAGTGCTGCCGCCAGCAGACATGATACCCCACCCAGTCACATTACACTGGCATCAGGCCAACGAGTCCTGTTTCCTTGCTCAAGCCTCTCAGCTGAGCACGAAGCAAGGCAAAAGCGTACACCATTTTTAAAAGTCTTGGTATGACCCGACGCGGGTTTGATCCCAGGCCTGCGTTGGTCATGAGAAAAGGCTGTATTTAGTTGATGCAGTATGGGGGTACGAATGTCAAAATACAGATTTTAGCATAGCGGAATCAGTGGTACAATGCATACTCATTCTACTGAGGAGTACACAATGGTAGCTTAACAACAACACAGCAATAAACCTTACTTATCCTTTTCTTGCATTACAACAATTAATAACAAATTTTACATTATTTTATAATAAGACAAATGAAGGCAAATTTTTTCACAAATCTATATCATGTTTTAAGCCCAACGGTTTCAGATCAGCTAATTAACATTATGAAATGTGCCACTCTTTACATTGACGGTCCTTTACACCTTGCTCAAGAATATTTCACTTACATACAGTACCAAACATTTTTATGTGTAAAGTAAAGCAGAGTGCAGGAAGTAAACCAGAGTGTCTGGAGTAAACCAGAGTGCCTGGAGTAAAGAGTGCTTGCAGTACACCAGAGGACATGGAGTAAACCAGAGTGCCTGGAGTACACCAGAGCGCCTGGAGTACACCAGAGCACCTGAAGTAAACCAGAGCACCTGAAGTAAACCAGAGCACCTGGAGTAAACCAGAGCGCTTGGAGTACAACAGAGGACCCCGAGTAAACCAGAGTGTCAGGAGTAAACCAGAGTGCCTGGAGTAAATCAGAGCACCAGAGTAAATCAGAGTGCTTGCAGTACACCAGAAGACCTGGAGTAAACCAGAGTGCCTGGAGTAAACCAAAGTGCCTGGAGTACACCAGAGTGCCTGGAGTAAACCACAGCACCTGGAGTAAACCAGAGTGCCTGGAGTACACCAGAGGACCTGGAGTAAACCAGAACACCTGGAGTAAAACAGAGTGCCTGGAGTAATTCTGAGCATCTGGAGTAAACAAGAGTGTCTGCAGTAAGCTAGAGTGCCTGGAGTAAACCAGAGTGCCTGGGGTAAATCTGAGCGCCTGGAGTAAATCTGAGTGCCTGGAGTAAATCTGAGCGCCTGGAGTAAATCTAGGCACCTGGAGTAACTCAGAGCACCTAAATATGGTCATTAGCATTATGGTTGGAGGAAACTCTGCAGAGCCCAGGGGAAACCCATGACCATCTGCAGTTTGCTGGCAGACCTTCAAACGGCCGGCGAGGAAGCCAGCATGAGCTGGACTTGAACTCACAGCAGTCAGATTGGTGTACTGTCCAGTTTCCTGGCCAGTTTCACTTACACCAGACACTAGGAAAAACAAGGTACCAGTACATCAAGGTCAGAGGTGAAGCAGAGATGTGTTTTTAGGCTCACCTTTTGTTACCTTCCACAGCCTTCCTTAGCTTACAGTGGCTGTCGCCAGGTGAATGACTCAATAAGTAACTGCCCACTTCTAACCTAAAATGTTTAAACACCTCATTACAGGTAAATTGACATTATATTTGTAAGATGATATTTAACACTGGATGAAACTGCTGGGTAAATCTTTATGAAAACAAGGTATTTACTATTTATGCCATGAGCAAATATACAGTTACACGGTTTAAACTTTTTAGTATATGTATTTATGTATTTACTTATTTATTTATTTGACTGGTCTTGGCAGATTTACTGTACATGTAGACTGAACTACAATGTGTCATTTCATTAATAACTCTGAAGTCCACAACAGAACCAGTCCTGGGAAACCCACTGGACATGGAAAATCTACTGTCTGGCCTGGGAAATCCACTGTCCAGGAAATCCACTGTGCCCAGGAAATCCACTGTGCCCAGGAAATCCACTGTGTCCAGGAACCAAGGAAAGTCCACTGAACCAAGGAAAGTCCACTGAACCAAGGAAAGTCCACTGAATCAAGGAAAGTCCACTGAACCAAGGAAAAAGTCCACTGAACCAAGGAAAGTCCACTGAACCAAGGAAAGTCCACTGAACCAAGGAAAGTCCACTGAATCAAGGACAGTCCACTGAACCAAGGAAAGTCCACCAAAGCAAGGAAAGTCCATTGAACCAAGGAAAGTCCACTGGATCAAGGAAAGTCCACTGAACCAAGGAAAATCCACTGAACCAAGGAAAGTCCACCAAAGCAAGGAAAGTCCACTGAACCAAGGAAAGTCCACTGAACCAAGGAAAATCCACTGAACCAAGGAAAATCCACTGAACCAAGGAAAGTTCACTGAACCAAGGAAAGTCCACTGAACCAAGGAAAGTTCACTGAACCAAGGAAAATCCACTGAACCAAGGAAAGTCCACTGAACCAAGAAAAGTCCACTGAACCAAGAAAAGTCCACTGAACCAAGGAAAGTCCACCAAAGCAAGGAAAGTCCACCAAAGCAAGGAAAGTCCACCAAAGCAAGGAAATCCAGAGAACCCAGGAAATCCACCAAACCTTTAAAGTCCACTAACCCAATTTGAATTCCAACCAACCAAGGAAATCCACCAATCCAGGGAAATCCACCAAACCGGCAGAGTCCACCGAACCAAGGAAAGTCTACTGAACCAAAGACAGTCAACTTACGTATCTAACTTTGACAACACTTTGTTCATACGTTGAAGGCCTTGAGGGGGTCTGCAAGAAGAGCAGCAAGGGTTTGACATTACATAGATTTTGACATATAGGTATCAAATACATTTTATTTATAATTAAAATGTACTACTGTATAATTTATTTAACTGATTCGTAACATGATATTTAAGAATTTTTCACTTCTATGTCATTTTTGACAGTGGGGAAAGCACAGAGGAAACATTTGACATTAGACAAGTTACTGACAAACATTCCCACTTGTGATGCACAGACCTGCTCATCATATTGGTGAAAAACAGGTGCTCTTTGCACGTTGTAACAATGCGCAAATGGCCACAACCAGCACTGTTATTGTCACCATGACCCCACAAGCAGTGAGAGCAGGTAAATCTACAAATTCCCTGTCCAAGGTTGGGTCTGAACCCTAAACTCCTGTGTCCTAGCGATTGAAAGGCAATCACCTTTAACTACTAGACACACTAGATAATTAAAACCACAATACCACAACGTTAGTTTTGATGTCCTTCCTGTTAAGTTCACACCATAAACAAAAATAAAATAACTTCTCACTTAAACTTGATTTGATTTACTACCTGCATGACTCACTAATTGAAACAACTCATGTGGTGTGTGGAGTTTGGAGAATAACTGTCACCTGAACATTTTAAAGGCAAATAAAACACCAGCATGAATTATATGTCAGATAAAAGATCATTAAATACTGTCTAGGAAAACAGTTTAATTTATTTGTTTTTTTTAGAATTCTTTTT